>NC_056732.1:146457242-146533338 GCF_019279795.1 Protopterus annectens
AATATTGGTTTGTATTAACAATGTGGGAAACAACATATTTTAAATGTTCCTTTAACACACTATCCAAAAAAATCCCCACAAATTCCAAATAACCACCACAGCTAGACACAATAGGTCGGCCTGGAGGATCAAACACATTCTTATGTATTTTAGGTATGGTGTAAAAAATGGGATCTCTAGGGTTGGCCACAAATAAACGTTTTACATCTTTATTATTCAAAAAGCCAAGCCTCTCACCTCTCTCAAGAATCTCTAATAGCAATGCATTATATTCAATGATAGGATTACTAGGCAATTCCACATATACTTGATCATTGCATAATAAGTCATAACTCATTTTTAAATAGTGGCACTTATTCAAAATTACCCATTTACCCCCTTTGTCTGCAATGCAAAAGGCATATTTTTTTGCTGCCTCTTTCATAACCTTTAAAGCATTCCATTCCGATTTACTTAAATTGAATGAAAAATAATGTTTCAAGAAATTAGCATACTCACTTTCCACCTTTTTGCATAGGACATTCTCAAATGTCCTTAAAACTGCAGAGTTTTTCGGTGGATAAAAATTGCTACGACTTGGAAGTTCAGGTAAAATAAATTTCCCATAACCTGTATAAAATCTTCCTGAGTTAGTGTCCACTAAGCCTGCCTCATGATTTCCTACCATTGTACTATTACCCCCATAACTAGGGGTATTTGATGCATTTTCTGCCATAACCTCATGAACAGAAATGTCCAACAAAGGATCAAAAAGAAGAGAAAAATCTTCCAAATCATCTATATCACTGAAACTTGCAGAGAGATTAATTTGTGTATTATTAAAATCAGCAAGAACTAATGAATTGTTTTCAGTGGTTGTTACAATGATATCATTAACATCATTCAAAATACATTTTTTCTCAAAAAACATTTTTAAGTATCATTTTCTGCAAAACCGTTTAATATCTAGAAGGACTGCTTAGAGATCAGGGTTTTAATAAATGGTCACTTGAGTGAGATTTGTTGCAGCAGACAGAAAGATGTTCCATGGCTTACCACAATTAAATCCAAGAAAACAATTAATTGATTTCTGAAGGCAGATATTATTCAACTAATCAATACTTTCAGTTTAAGAAAAGTAGGTCTAGCAGCATCAGTTAATTTCTCTTTTAGCCAATTATTTCAACTACTTTTATTTCAATTCTAGACATGAGGAACAAAATTAAAACAGAATATGACAAATTAGCAGAAGAAAGCTGGCACTTAAAGCAAGGTGACCTTTTTAAAATAACTACATTATTAAAAAAATGACAAACATCAGTCAAAATCAATTTCTATTAACTACATTCATATGTGCACAAATATATTTTCATCTAAAACTATTTGACTTATCACATTGTTCTACCATTTTAGCCTTTCTCTAGGACTACATTTTTCTGATTAATAACAAAAACAGCTAAAGTGGAATGCATCATCAAATTAAACCTGTGGTGGGGCATCAGGATTATGCAACTTTCCCTAAAGAAAGCTGACAGTTGGCTCTATCCATAACTCTCTGTCTGTATGTATGTGTGTACAGAAGTGCCCTGTGCCAGTGCTATGAACCAGTACCCCACCTTTTCAAGGGAACAGCAAAAAAAAATACTCGCTCCTACAATTTACATCTGCCTGCATGCAGCACTTTGGTGCTGATGTTTTAGTTTAAAAAACATTTATTTTTAAACTGTAGCAAACTGATGCAGTTTATGCCCTGCCTGTACGAACTGCTACATTGTTTAAATTTTTTTTTTTTTTACTTTTAAAACTGTAGCAAACTGTTTGCAACAGTGCAGCAACCTTTGCAATTTGCTACAGTTTAGACCATACACATGGAGTCCTACAGCTCTCGAGTTTGACCGCAAATGCAATACCTTCTTCTAATAGCTGGCTAAAGAGGAATTGGGATTGGCTGATAGTGAGCCGCCAACAATTTACACCCAGGGATGTTGCCCTTCTTGCACTGTCTTAGCTATGCTCCTTTATATTTTTATATATACATGCATATATAGATATATATATATATATATATATATATATATACACACACACATATACATATATATATATATATATATATATATATATATATATATATATACATACACATATACATTATATATATATATATATTATATGCACATATACATACACACACACATATATATAGATATATATACCTATAGCTATATGCACATATATGTATATATATATATATATATATATATATATATATATATATACACACACACGCACACACACACATACACCCACACACACACATATATATATATATATATATACATATATATATATATATATATATATATATATATACATACACATATATATATATATATATATATATATATATACACATACACATACACACACACACATATATATATATATATAGATATATACACACACACATATATATATATATATAGATATACACACACATTATATATATATATATATATAGATATAGATACACACACACACACATGTATATATATATATATATATATATATATATATATATATACATACATATATACACACACACAAATTTTATATATATATATATATATATATATATATATATATAATATATATATATATATATATATATATATATGTACACACACATACATACACACACACTTGTATGTATGTGTGCAAACATATATATGCATGTATACAGGTACGTCAAATATGGGCCTGTTGAACAGTAAAATTCAAGAATTAAAGCAAAAAAACTGGATGGGTGTTAAATGGAATGGAACAAAGGAATGGAAGAAAACTGCTCAGAAGTTTCTTACCTAGTGATAATGTGCTTTCAAATCTACAGCACTGTATACACTTTAATATCAGACTTTTTATATACACCATTTTCTAATTTTAAAGAACCTGCTGTATCTCAACAGTTATGCAAAAGTGAATAACTGATCTGTATTTCACTTCCCTCATATTTACTGCAATTATTTTCATGAAATTATTTACTGTCTGCATGTTACTATTAGCTAACAGCTAATCAACCTTGTCTTTATCAAGGTGAAATGCTTTCAGCAGTTTCTTGGGTTCATAGCTGACTACTAGGCTAACAGCCCCAGAGGGCTTTTTTAAGCCTAGCTATGCTTCCCAAATGTATCTGAGAGGTTCTGACACCCTAGGGTTATGTAAGGGGTACAATGATGCTTCGATATGGGTGGCCAAGCATTTAATGGCTGACTATCTACTAGAGACAAAGGTGCCAAACCAGGGGTAAGTACCCAATTCCCCATCCAGTGATTCAAGTTATGTTTGATTGGCTTAGGTAAAAACTCTGCTTTACTTGAATTAGAAGCCTGCTCTAGAGAAGAGATGGTCTCTAAAACACGCACCTGTCCCTTCGACATGTCCTATTTATGTTGCACATAAGGTTTAGATCCCTAGATCTGGTAATTCTGATGCAATATTCTTTGTGGATGTTCAACGGGTCCATCAGAGAAAGATCAAAGGACGCTTTGAAGGCTAGGCACAGATCACCTCTCAGCAACCTGTGGGAGACCGAGTACAAGGATAAGACTTTGAGGTAATCAATGTAAGACATGTTTAGGCCATACATTCATTTTGTGAGGAACCTCTGTGGATGCTCCAGTTGTTGCATGTGGAGGCATTGTGCCCAATGAATGGTCTGATAAGGTCCGAGTACAGAGGAACAATGACATCTTTGGAACTAGATGTCATACTTTTTTTTTTTTTTTTTATATAAGTTGTGCAATATAGAATGCTTTCCTTACTACCAAAGATAAATGATGGTCACAGGCCCGGTTACTGTCTGTGTGTGTTCCCAAATCCCTGAGCACTAGGGCTACTCTTAGGAGTGTATCATCATCAATGTGGTAGTTTCCATGGGTAGCAGTCTTTCCAAAGGATATTATGCATTTCTTGGTACTAAGCTATAGACTATGGCTCTGGCACCAGTTATTAGACTGTGTTCTAGTCTAGATGCTGAAGTAAGTAAACTGTGGCATTCCCAGGGGCCCCAGAACAGATATAAAACAACATGCGCAGATAAGTGTACTGCCCAGAATAGGGTATGAAAAATGCAAATGTGTTCTAATATGTGACAAACTGCTCAACTACTTTTGTCTTTGTAGCCTTGTCTCAAACAGAATCACAGGGTCTTTCTAATAACCTAAAGAGCCCTTACAGACTTGGTGCCTACTGTATACCATGAAATACAACATTTTCTACAGAACATTTTCTTAAACGCTTCAGCCTTGAATTCTAGTGTACTGTTTTAGATATTCATCATTTTAAATGTTTAAACATTTTTCTTAATATATACAAACGCACACAAAATATACACACCAAGGTGCTCAAAAATTCCACCAAAGAAATAATGGTCAAATGTAGACATGAACATTTCAGTTTTATAGAATTATAAATATTAGCAACAGCACAAACTGTAACATAACTGCATGTAACCTCAGAACTGTTGCTATCACTTTTTTACAGTTAAACATGCTGCATTTCCTTTCTTGTTCTACATTATTAAATCTTACAAATAAACAGACAAATCAAAAGCACTCACTAAATCAATACATCTTTGAAATGCCAAGTTTAAAATGCTGCAAATGTACATCACAACCAATTAATGGTGCATGCCTTGTGAACCAACCAATCGCATCAGTGCAATCTTAGCTAATATGAAACTGGACATCTACACAGTACACGAAGAATCCCATCTGCAAACATCCTCCTTTCAACATCTTCACCATGGGTTATATACACCAAGTACCTGTTTAGCAATGCTGCTATGTGGCTCCAGCAAAATTAACCACAAAGTTGGAAAGTAATTTTAATGTGCCAGATATTTAATATGATAAATTAACAATTGTACATGATATCCAAATCAATATACAATTGCAGTTAAATGCACAGTACATTACTTCATTCACTGATTAATTTATTACAGTTTACTTTATATTGCAGGCATTCAGGGTAGCTTGACTAACTTACTAGCCACTCACAGTACATGAGCTGTAAGATCCTTTGCAATGAACTGAATGTTTACAAGTACCACACTATATTCTCAACAAAAAGGAGAAGCTTCAATGCCTCTAACTGTATGTAACATCCTTCCATACAGTATTCCAATGTGTCTCCAACAAACTGGATCATACAGTATCCAAAATGCACCTCAATGCTGCACAACTATAATCTGCAAACTTTTTACATTTTTATTTTATTCTTGCCCTGGCTAAATTAAATGCGACAGCATGCACCCTGACCAATCACATAATGACAATGTTACTCGTGTTGAAACTGGATTAGTATGATTCTCACCAGTATGACCTTCAAGAACTTCATTGTGCACTGAACTGTTGCCTTATGTTGATGCCAAGTTCTTCACAAAGGTCTGAGCAGTACTGACACCCATTAAACATTCTCACCCACAGAGAGCCACTTATGTGCAGGGATGGAAAAGTGAAGGAAAAACACTCCTCTGCAATACTGTAACACTCACTCAGGTATCTTAATTTTCCTTTCTAGTCAGAGATGGCTTGGGGGGGGGTGCATAAGGAGTTTTGGTTAGTATACAAGGCAGATGAGGACAGGTCCTGGGGCAGGTGTTATGTGTATCTTGAGTAGTCACATTAATATTGTTTTTGTTTACCAGAAAAGTCCAACTGAGAAAAGCACCTTTTCAGAGGAAGCCTGGGGAGAAATACTCCAACAGACAATACAAGAACAGATTAATAGCAATATTGAATACAACTGAACGTAAGAGAAAAGAAATCAATCCCAGACTAACATAAAAGTCGTGTTAGAAAATTAAAATAAAAAAAAAAAATATATATATATATATATATATATATATATATATATATATATATATATATATATATATATATATATATATATATATATATAAAGAGAGAGAGAGAGACAGAGGGTACAATTAAAGAAGATTTGGTGGACTAGTAACTGAGGCAACAAAAACAAGTAAATTATTACTTCTGATGAACAGATTTAAGAAGAATGAGGAGGTGTTGCTGGAGGTATGAGATAATGGAGGAAGCAGTTGGGTTTAGAAGGACTCAGGTGAAAAGGTAAAGAAACAGCAGAGTAGAGAAGAGGTATGAAATGGGGGCATAATAGGACTAAAGGGATGATTATAAATTAATATTTAGAGATTGTGGGGTTGTTTTTGTATGACTTTGGGTGAAGCAGAGAAAAGATAATGAGAGACGTTGAAAAATCAATCAGGTGGTGATGCAAAGTGGCAAATCAAATGTGAAAAGGTGGTGTTTAAGTTGTAACTTGACTTGGTCAGGGTTTGCAGATCTCCACAGAGACAAGTGAAGAGAGTTTCAGAGTCTGGTTACTTGGGAGGAACAGAGGTAATCTCTGAGTTACTGGAGAGGTTAATACTAGGCAGAAGTTTCAGAGGATCTAAGGGTCCTGGAAGGGGAGTACCATGATACGAGTAAAGATAGTGATGGACACTTGTTGGAAACTGAGTATTTTATAAGCTTATTTTAGTTGACAGAGGTTACAATAAAGGAGTTCGATCCAACTGAACTATACGAGAGCTTTGCAGTGTTGAGTGTATGAGGGTGATTTGGATGCAAATCTGGCTATTTTATTACAGGTCTGTTCCACTGTACATAGTTGGAAGACTTAAAAGCTGGTGAAAGTGAAGGATGCTATGATATTTAATTTGTAAATAAAAAACTTAATATTTACTGCATCTACCAAGATTTATAACATCCAGTTTAATACCTACAATCTACTAAATGCAACAGCTGTAAAGCTTACTTTGTGCTAAACAGTTTGCCAGTTACTTTTTTTAGTAACACTTATGGCTCTGTAGCTAAGGACATTTTTCTGACTTATTTATTTTTGTAAATCCAAGAAAACAGTTGAGTCCAAACAGGCCGTCACAAACTTATTCCATAAAAACAAATAAAAAGATCATAAAACTGTAAGCACTTTCAGGATAGCCCTTCATCGGACAGTATAGCAACATTCATGAAATCTCTTTA
Source organism: Protopterus annectens (assembly GCF_019279795.1). Lineage (NCBI taxonomy): Eukaryota > Metazoa > Chordata > Ceratodontiformes > Protopteridae > Protopterus > Protopterus annectens. Next base: position 146,464,298 of record NC_056732.1, read on the forward strand.
AATACATTTTGAAAAGTACAACTACCAATCATTTCACTACCCTCCTTTTCCTTAGGGCTGGTTTTAAAGGTATACAGGTATTTAACCCTGGTGGATGGTCAGCTCCTAGCTCTACAATCCAGTGTAACTCATTGTATTCTGTTAAGTTCACTATGTCCCCCCCCTTACTCATGTGAGTGACCTGTACTACCATGAATTTAAAACTGTGTGCTGGATTCTTGGAAATAAGCACATATAGGGCATTGCATTAATCTTTTTGTCTGATACTATACGAATGATGCATCCTGGTTTTCAATTTAGTTTTTCCCATAGTGAAAAGAGATAGAATGGGCAAGGCCAGACCATGGTTTAACGTCAGCACTCTCATCAGACTAAAACAACAACTCAGAGGACAAAATCTACCAATGCCAAATGTGATGTAAAGCTGGCCTCCTAGGCAAAGGACAACCACAAGGCTTTCTTTAGCTATGTCCACAACCACAAAGGCAATACACAATTGTGTTCATACCTCATTGTTAATGGAGCCACATACACTGAGCCAGAAGATATAGCAAACCTATGGGTACAAACAAATTTAACTCTAACTTTACCCCCACCCCAACCTCCCCTCAGGAAATACCACCAAATATAACTATCACTAAGGAACAGGTCCTCAATGTTCTCTAAGCCCAAAAAACACTGCATCAATGAGCACTGGTAAAATCCCAAGGCTGCTTACTAAACAGAATGAAACAACTTACCTGACATTAATAAATAGAATGAAATGCAACCTAAAAGGCACTCTGGAATCACTATTTAACCATAGCCTCCAAACAAGATTCAAGCCTCACAAATGGTGAATGACAAGTCATCCCCTCTACACAAAGCTGGCCCATCTATGGGCTCTGGAAACTACACACACACACACACACACACACACACACACACACACACACACACACACACACACACACACGTCTCACCAGTCTTACATGCAAAGCCATGGAAACAATCATCATTGAAATGATTGATAATGACATAGGAAACCTCCATACACTGGACCCAACCCAGTTTGGTTTCAAGGTTAGTCCATGCCCATAGAAACTGGTGGACTTCTTTGTGGAGGTCACCAAAGCAATGGACAAGAAGAAAATGGGTTCATACTGCCTACCTTGATCTGGTCAAACAAATGACAATACCCCACTCAGGCACTGTTAAACTCAAGAGGTTAGGTATAAACCAATGTCACCTGGTGGACAGCCAGCTGGCTCACAGACAGAACCCAAGAAGTTACAACTGGGGAGTCCCCCATCTACAAAGAAGCCAGTCACCAGTGGAGTCCCCCAGAGAACTGTCCTGGAACTGTTCCTTTTTGGATCTACTTCTCCGAAGTCCAGGCCAACATCAAGGACCTCTAGATTACCAAATTTGTAGACAATTGCAAATCAGGAGCAGTCAGAATTTCCCACAGACACTAATATTCTCCAGTAAGGGCTGGCACAGGCAAATAACTCATTTCAGAGACATGAAGTACAACTAAATGAAAAGAAATGCAAAGTAATATCCTTTGGGAAGTTAAGTCATCCCTGGCAACTAACACATTGATAACACACCCTTAGCATTCGAACCAGTAGTCACAGACTTGGAGACACTGACAGTAATGTAGCCTTTGACCATCACGTGTCAACAGTAGTGAGGAAATCATTCTATATTGTGCAACTTCAAAACAAAGTTCCAGCATCTAGGTCTGAAGAGGCCCATTGTATTTGGCATTGATCAGACCTACCACCCAGTACACTTCTCCCTTTGGTATGTACCTAACCGGGTATATACAACAACTGGAACATCCATAGAGGTTCCTCACTAAAAGAATACAGGGCATAAATAACATGCCCTCTGCAGGCCGCCTTAAAGCCTTATCCCTGCAATCCATCTCCTGCAGGCTGTTGAGAGGAGATATATGCCTGACATACAAGACATTGCCAGACCCCACTCTGACAGACTTCTTGCTTATCCGCAAAAAAACAAACAGCACCAAAGTTACCCATTCTAAAGACTAAAACCTTCCCAGTGATATAAACAGGACCTGCTGGAGAAACGGGTATATATCGTGGAGACTGCCCCTTCTTTGGGATAGGCTCACATCCAAGTGAAGCGGAGTTCCTCCCTAATCCAGTTCAAGCGCAACTTGGACAACTGGACGGGGAACTGGAACTTCACCCTTAGTTTGGCAACTATGTCTGTAATGGACACAGGCAGCCTGTAAATGGTTCATCCCCCACGTCCCTGCTTATACTACCTAGGGTACCAGAACTTGTCAGAGATTTGGGATGCATGGATAGGCTTAAAAAGGCCCCAGTGGCTGTCAGCATAGTAAACACCTATGAACCTGTGAATGTTAAAATGGTTTCTATACCCACTCCTCCTTGTCCCCACCCAACTGCTGAGTTCTGCTAGAGTATATAAATATTACTGCATTACAACCTCATACAAGAATTACCTTATTTGAAACAAGGAAAACAAAAGTTTGCTACATTAATAAGTGTCTGCTAACTAGAATTACACACTGAAGCTGAGTACATGCAATTAATTAAATGTATACAAAGAAAGGTGCGATGAAGTACATTTTGCTTTGGTTATTTCACTCTATAATACCAGACAATAAAATGTAAAGGCCACAAATGCAGCAGGACATAAGAAAGTTTCAAAGTATTTTTAAAAGTTAATACCCAGCGAAATATCATATGAAAAATGCTAAGTTAAGGGACACAACAGTGACTGCACACCTTAAAGTGCAACCTGCTTTTTACAAATATCCTAATTAAAACCTTTTCACATGATCTTTAACGGGAAAAGTATACCACTTGGGACCTGGTACAGCATTTCAAACTGCAATGTAGTGACACAAAAATTTGCTTTAGCTGAAAACCTGCACATCTAATGCAGACCTTTGTAACACTTCATCAAATTAATTTCCCTTATTCTAACATAAGCACTACGAAAAATATGCTCACAACATGCTGAAAAGGTATTAAAATGGTGGCAGTACTAAGCAGGGAACATTCAGGCCTAGCATTTCACAATACTTGGAGAGTACTTAAATAACAGATGTGCCATTTGGATTTACCAATAAAAAGGAGCACATCTTTCAAATTTACTTAGTGAGTGTGACTTCTGGATCTGAAGTTAGATTCTTGGTATCCAGTTCAGTTTGTTATAATTACAGGAAGTTTCTCTTCATAAAACATAAGGATTACAAAGCAAGTGGGTGTGTGTGTTTGTAAATATGACAACTACAAAGCAAGTGGCAGGAAATGGCAACAAACACTATAACAGCAATACCATAAAAATTCTAACAACCCAGCTAACTCAAGAATTGAAATATGATTAAATAGAATAGGTATTAGCAGAAGTACTAAGATGGATGGATACATTTATGTTCATATTTCTCAACTGTCCAGATTTTTGCCTCATATTTTTGGTCTGTTCCTTATAAAATTGTATTTTTCTGGATAGTCTTTGGCAAATCATTAAGGACTGAAGTCAGGAAATACTGACAAACATCTGAGTTTCAGACTTCATACCATTCAGGAAATTAATGTTAATTCAAAACCTGTTATTCTATCAGCTTTCTACGTTTGTAAGAGCAACATTTAAAAATTGTCCCTACTCTTGGACCTTTGTGCCCCCTTTATTTATGGCTTTGTCCAGATTTCTTGCTCTAAGGGATTGAGAGGTATGTTATATGTGAATCTGCACTTCACTAAACATGCTAATGACAAAAACACCCTTGCACTGATGCATTTACAATATTTGTACCTGACAGCTGCATTCATCTGTAATTATAACAAAGAGTTGTTACATAATAAGAGAAGTGGCCATGTGCTGTATATTACACACGATGACTTTTAACACATTTGTGCAACATTAAAGCAATTTTCACAGTACCTTTTACTTTCTCAGTAGGTGACTGCTCCTTTTTCTTGCTTTTATTGGTAGTGTCCACACTATGCCAAAACTAGAAAACAAAATGCAAAAGGCTAAACTGGTGATCCAGCAATCAATTTTCTGCTACAGAAAACAAAACACTCACTCATAGTATGAGCTGCAGCAACGAACAATGAAATGAAAGGGAGAATAGGTCAGATTATGGAAGACTCCCGAGTTAATATTTAAAGTGCATACAGACTTCTGCAATCAGCACAACTCTTAAGATGCAAATAAAATAGCTTTGAATGAAAGCTCCATGTACCAGTCATGAATTAACCAGGTCAAATGCTACCTAGAGTATGCTGGGGAAACAAAATTTGCTAGGTCGTGTTCACATTACACAATACACACATAGCTTACAAATTTAGCATTTCATTGACAAGTTAACAGTACATCATCTTCACTGTTCACCTATCAAGACTGCACAGAAAACACATGAAAAAACTTGCCTCTTTCTTGAAACTTAATGACGAACAGAAGATTGTTGTATAAAAAAAGTAGTTATGTTCTTACGATAAAGTTCCATCTGTGTTGTCTAACTTCATTCCATTAACCTGAGGGACTCTGTTCCGAAGCTCGGTACAGACCGGCCTCCTCCTTACAGCTCAAGACTCCAAACTTGAGCTCCTCCTACCTACCTCATAATGCCCTGCCCCCCCCCCCCTTACCTCAGATCGAATTTGCCAACAAGAACATAATGTTCCTAAAAAACATTAACTATAATACAAAGATAAGGAGATTAAAATATAAAAACACATCTCCCAATAACAAAACATCAGGAACTAACCAATGGAATAGAATTCCTGGAAACTTCTACCAGGCTTCCCGAAAAAAATTGGATAGGAGGAATGAGGGCAGGAAAGTTAATGGAATGAAGTTGGACAACTCAGATGGAACATTATGGTCAAAACATAACTTCTTTATCTGATGTTGTCCACTTCATTTCATTAACCTGAGGGACAGAGTCCCCAGCTACCATAATCCAGGGTGGCCATTAAGGAAGGATATTCTGGCGTACAGCAGAACCAAAAGCACTTCTACTCCTGGAAAGCAAGTCCAATTTGTAATCAGTGACAAAAGTATGGTGGTTTGACCAAGTAGCAGCAGCATAAATGTCCTCAATAGAAACTCCAGACCAAAAAGCTTGAGACTTGGCCATGGAACCTTGTAGACTGTGCCCTTACTGGACATGGAAAGAGAATACTTTAGAAGGATAAATAAATGTAATACAATATTTCAACCATCTGGCCAAGGAAACTCTGGTCACTGCCTTACCTTTTTTAGTGTTCAAAAAAGAAAAACAACTGACCACACTTCCTGAAGGATTTAGTGTATGGAAGTAACAACGAAGTTGTCTACGCACATCAAGCATGTGTAAAGACGCTGAGTCAAAACCAAAGTGGAAGTTAGAAATGGCAGCAAACAGTACCTTGTCTATAGAATGACTAGCACCTTCTTTGAAAAGGGATGCCAGAAAGTCCAGAACTACTGAAATTGGTGCTGTAAAGGATCCATCTTATTCTTTTCCGCCCAAAGGGACAATCTTTTCCACTTACAGTAGATATAAAAAGTGTACACACCCCTGTTAAAATGCCAGGTTTTGTGATATAAAAAACGAGACCACAATAAATCATTTCAAAACATTTCCCACCTTTAAAGTGACCTACAACCTGCACAATTCAATTGAAAAGCAAACAAATCTGTTAGGGGAAAAAATATAAAAAATAAAAAATGTACAATACACTGGTTGCATAAGTGTGCACACCCTTAAACTAATACTTTGTTGAAGCACCTTGGGTACACACCTGCCATCAATTAGAGACTCTGATTAACCCCAAATAAAGTTCAGCTGTCCTAGTAGGATTTTCCTGACATTTACTCACTTGCCTGCTACAGCAAAAGTCATGGTTTGCAGAGACCTTACAAAGCAGCAAAGGGATCTCATTGTTGAAAGGTATCAGACAGGAGAAGGGTACAAAAAAATTTCCACAGCATTGGATATACCAAGGAAGACAGTGAAGATAGTCATCAAAAAGTGGAGAAATTATGGGACAACAGTGACGTTGCAAAGAACTGGATGTCCCTCCAAAATTGATGAAAAGACAAGACAAAAACTGGTCAGGCAGGCTGCCAAGAGACCTACAGCAATACTGAAGGAGCTGCTGGAATTTCTGGTTGTGTACTAAATGTGACAACAATCGCCCATATTCTCCATATGTCTGCACTATGGGGTAGGATTGCAAGACGGAAGCCTTTTCTTACACAGAAAAACATCCAGGCCCAGCTAAAATTTGCAAAACAATACGTCACGTCTCCCAAGAGCATGTGGGAAAATGTGTTGTGGTCTGATGAGACCAAGGTTGAACTTTCTGGCCACAATTCCAAAAGGTATGTTTGGCTGAAAAACAACACTTCACATCACCAAAAGAACACCATCCCCACAGTGAAGCATGGTGATGGCAGTATCATGCTTTGGGGTTGCTTTTCTTCAGCTGGAACTGGGGCTTTAGTCAAGGTGGAGGGCATTATGAACAGTTCCAACTACCAGTCACTTTTGGCCCAAAACCTTCAGGCATCTGCTAGAAAGCTGAAGATGAAGAGGACTTTCACCTTTCAACACAACAATGACCCCAAGCATACATCCAAATCAACAAAAGAATGGCTTCACCAGAAGAAAATTAAAGGTTTGGAATGGCCCAGCCAGAGCCCAAACCTAAATCCAATAGAAACTCTGTGGGGTGACCTGAAAAGGGCTGTGCACAAGAAATGCCCTTACAATCTGACATATTTGGAGCAGTTTTGCAAGGACAAGTGGGTAAATACTGTCAAGTCAAGATGTGCCATGCTGATAGACTCCCACCCAAGAAGACTTAATGTTGTAATTAAATCAAATGGTGCTTCAACAAAGTATTAATTTAAGGGTGTGCACATTTATGCAACCAGCTTATTGTACATTTTTTATTTTTTTACATTTTTCCCCTAACAGATTTGTTTTTCAAATGAACTGTACAGGTTATAGGTCACATTAAAGGTGGGAAAAGTTTTGAAATGATTTATTGTGATCTCATTTTTATATATCACAAAAACCTGGCATTTTAACAGGGGTGTGCACACTGTTTATATCCACTGTACTTTTGTAAAGCTTGCAAGTGGAAGCCCTATGTGATGAAATCAAAATTCCTCAGACTGGAGAAGACAGCATGGGAGATCTAGCCATCATCGGAAGTGGAGAAACTATGTGGTTAATTTCAGAGCCTGAATATTGGGATGTTAATGCCCCGACGGATGAGACAACAGAGCTGGATTCTGATCCATCTTCATCAGGGGCAAACCAGATGAGACCAAAGAAATGTGAACCAGGTTTGTAGAGCCAAAAAGGAGCAATGAGGATCACTTTGCTTCACAACTTGAGAGCTTTCTGTAGGAACACGGGAATCAAGGGAAGAGGGGGAAAGGCGTATAGTATACCGGCGGGCCAAGCATGAACAAGAGCATCCCTGGGGAAGGATCAAGGCAAAATACTTGCTGTACTTGTTGTTGAGGGGGGGGTTGCAAAGAGGTTGCAGCAAGGATAACCCCATTTCTGGAAGACTGCATCTGTGATGGACTGGTTCAGGGACCACTCGTGAGGCATCAGCAGCACTCTGCAGAGTCTGTCGGCTAGGATGTTGGATTCTCCTGGAATGTGCATTGCTACCAGAAAGTGGTTGAAAGAAATTGCCCAATGCCAAACCCTCATCGCTTTTCAACAAAGGGGGTAAGACCCGGTTCCTCCCTGTTTCTTGAGGTACCAAACCACTGACATATTGTTTGTTTGGATAGCAACAGTCACCTGAGGAAGAAAGCTGTCTAGTTCTTGCAACGCTAGAAGAACCGCTCTCATCTTGAGAACACTAATATGCAACTTGATCTCCTGGCGTATCTATGTGCCTTGGACCGTCTGGCCCAGACAATGGCCACCCACTCAAACTGGGAGGAGTCTGTGGTCAACGTGGTGATTGGGAAGGGGAGAACAAAAGGTTGTCCCTGAATAATCTCCGGATACTGGATCCACCAAAGGAGAGAATCCCTGCACACACAAGACATTAATGGGAAGGTTCAAGGGATTTCTGAAAAGAGACCACTGTACAGCTAGGGTCCACTTTAAAATACTCATGTGAAAGTGTACCATTGGGAGAAGAGTTATTGTTGCTGTCATGGAGCCCAAAGCTCATAGAATCAGAAAGGCGAGGGGTTTAGAAACAGTCAAGGTCTGGCTGACATGGGATCTCAGATTTAGCAACCTGTCCAACGTAAGATAAATGTGAGCCATAATTGTGTCTACATGTGCCACTATAAAGTCTATGGTTTGAACTGGATCCAGATGTGACTTCTGCCAGTTTATAGTTATGTCCAAAGTGGAAGCTAGGTTAAGGAAGTAATCCATGACCTGAAGAAGTAGATGTCTGGTTGTGGCAGCGAGGAGCCATTTGTCCAGATGTGAAAATATCTGATAGCCTTGCTTTCGGAGATGAGCTGCAACTACCACTAGACATTTGGTGAACACCCTGGGGGCTGTGGTGAGGTCAAATGGAAGCACCTGAAACTGGCAGTGACTGCCTCCCAGCCTGAAATGTAGAAAAGACCTGGAGCGCCTGTCCATTTTGATATGATAGTACATACCCTTGAGGTCTACAGAGCACATCCAATCACCCATCTTCAGGAGAGGTAAGACAGATTGAATCGTGACCATCCTGAACTTATGTGTTTCACTGACTTGTTCAAGTAGGTGAGATCCAAGATAGGCTGCAGGTCCCCTGTCTTTCTGGGAGCTAAAAAGAATCCAGAGTAAACATCCGATCCAACTTGATCGGGAAAACCTCCTGGATGGCTCTTTTTTGCAGTAACTTTCTTATTTCTTGGGCAGCATCCTCCCTCCGACTGGGTGGAACATCAGAGAGGCGAAATTTTTGTTCAGGAATATTAGAAAAGGGAACGGAGTATCCTCTGGATATGATCCTTAGCACCATTTGTCATGTGTGATGGTATCTCAGGTTTCTGGGTATAAGGAAAAAGTCTCCCGACTGCTTCCAGAGGAGAGCAATCAGGTAACTGTTCAGGATCATTGGAAAGGCTTGTCCAGGGCAGGTTCCTACAAGCCTTGATTTTGCAGACCCCCTCTGCTGCGTGGGGCAGCATCTACCATTCTGACCATATCCCCCTCTGCTGCTTGGGAGGTGTCTACTGTTCTAACTATATATCCCCCTCTGCCTTGGGGGAAAAGTCTCCCAGAGTGTCCTGGAAAGGACCCTGTGACTTCCGAAACCACATTTTCTTACTACCACACTGGTTCTTAGATAAGGTCCATTGTGGAGTAGAAAAACAGATCTCCACACAGACAGGGTCTTACCATCTTTCTCAGTCTGGGTCAAGGTGTCACATACTGTGGGCCCAAATAAGGTGAAGCCATTAAGGGGGACATTAATGAAGGACTGTTTGAAAGGCTCCACAGAATTGTACACCCTCATCCAGGCATGACGCCTAATGGCAATGCCAGAAGCAGCCACCCTTGAGCTACTCTCCACAGCATGAGAGATAAGCCTCATGGATGCATTACCAAGGGAATTTAGGGTGGCCAACCTAGAGGAAACAGACTCCCACACCTTGTTAGGTATGGACCCCGGGACTGAGCTAGAAAGTTCCTTAACCAAGTCCCTTTGTAGCAGAGTAAAGTAAGACAAGTAGTTTAACTCCCAAAGAGCAAAGGTAGATAAGGCATAGACACACTTACCAAATCTGTCCAGAGCCCAGGATTCGCTATTTGGGGAATGGACAGAGGAGCTTTCCTGAGTGAGCTCCTTCTTGGTGGCTGCCACCACAACCAAGGCATCTACCGGAATCCCTTTAGCCCAAAACTGTTGGCTGGGGTGCTTAAAACTTTATCTGCACATTTGGGAATAGGTTCTATTCCTTCCAAGCCCTCGATGACACCACCTGGATCAGCCGGGGGAGGGGGACAGCCAGGTAAGTACGTGGGCCAGCCCAGAAAGCCTCCCACAATACCAACTCCTCTGAGTAACGGGTTTGGGAAGACCATCCACCCTTCTAGCAAAGGATTTCAAGGATGTCTCCAAAGAAGACTTCGTTGGGTGGAGATTTGGGAGAACCTTCACGCTCCTCAAAATCGGTATCTGTGATGAGGGATTCCACTGGGGAATCCACATGCCTCCTCTTACATGGTCTCTTTCAAGGGACCTCATCAGGGGGACACTCCAGGGCTGTGTCGGAAAAAGCTTGGGGATCCACTGAGGGAATGGTGTGGAGGCTGTCCGGGACCAGCTGTCCATGTGGCAGCTTACAGGTCTCAGGCACAGTTCCAGAGTGGAGGGGGGGGTCCGTTGCAGTAAGTGCTGATGGTCTCCTAGAAATGAAGAGGACTCTCTCTGCAACCTCAATTGCAGAAAGACTCCAGACTACCTGGAACTGTCTCATTGGGGCCAAAGCAACCAGGGCAGACATCTCCTGGAGAAAACAGGCTTCCCACTCTGAGGAGGAAGTCAGAGCAGAGCTGTCAAAGGCCAAGGTCCCGAGGGGAAAAGACTGCTCTGAAACCTTTGAAGTCAAAGTCAACCCCCCCAGAACCAACCTCAACACTACGGCTCCAAGACACACTCAGAACCAAACCAGCCAGAGCCGAGCAAGTCAGAGAGAATGTTGGAGGTGAAGAAGAAATCTCTATCGGCTTCGACACCCTAACACCGGGATCTAAAAGAACCAAGAACTCCAAAACCGAGGGACAAACCTGAGAAGGAGCTACAGGCTGGAACGGGGAGAGCCTCACGGATCTGGAAGCAGACAGGGTGGACACATTCCCCATCTGGATCTGTGTTTCAAGGAACTGTCTCATGAGCTTACTCACATCCTCAGAGGACAAGTTTTGGGTAGACCTAGACAAAGCTGAAGGGGGGGGTCAGGGGGATCTTCGTGGGGAACAGAACGGAGACCTCCTGAAAGGTATCGGCAGAGAAGACCCTGGCGCTGACACAGCTGGAGCTGGTGCAGAGGAATGCCACTCGACCTCATAGCCACAGAGGAGGAATGGGGCAGAAGCGAGGTAGAAGTAAGGGAGCTCGTAGCCGAACATGTCAGTTCCAAAGACTTGTATTTTTCCATGGAGGTTCTGAGGAGGACCACGTGGAAGGCAGCCTCCTGGACTCCCGGCAATCCTTGGGCTTCTTAGCTGAGGTTTGAGCCCCTGATGTGGAAGGAGCCCCCAAGGTGGCGGAAGGAGGAAGCAAGCCCTTTAAAATGAGTTTGCTTCTCCTATCTGCCAAAACCTGGGGGGTGAAAAGCCCTGCATATGTCACAAGGGACATCCAGGTGGAGAAGCCCCAAACAACAGACTCATTCCCTGTGGGCATCAGATAAGAGAAACTTCTGCCTGCAGGAAGTGCACTTTTTAAAGCCCAACGGCTTTTGATCAGCCATAGAGAAGAAAACAACAAGAAAGAAAAGAAGAGGAAGGAATCCCACACCCACCAAGGAAGCCTAATGGACAGAACCTAAAAACTAGATGGAAAAAGAAGGCAAAGGAGACAAAAGAACAGGTAGGATGTACAAAAAAAGGGAACAAACTCACCAAAAAATGCTGAAGGAGAAGCTCAAGCCAGAACTTGCTGCTAGCACCAAGCGCAGCAAACAAGATCTGAGGTAATGAGGGATGAAGGGGCAGAGCATTACAGGTAGGTAGGAGGAGCTCAAGTCTGGAGTCTTTTGCTGTAAGAAGGCGGACGGTCAGTTCTGAGCATCAGAACAGATTCCCTAAGGTTAATGTAATGAAGCTAACAACATCAGATCTGTATCTAACAATGTGGAATTACACCAAAGTTTAGAAACTTAAAGGTTAAAGCAAAAACTGTAAAGTAAACACTAGTGTGGACTTGCTACTTTTAGCATATGCCATGCTAAAATTTGCAGTCGAGCAAATTACGTACTGTAGCTAGCTGGAGCCAGTGTATAATGCTGATATCCCAACACACAGCTTTTATGATAGAGAACAGTCACACAGCTTTTATGATAGAGAACAGTCATAAGAAAATAACAGACCTCAGCTGAATCCACCACTATGCTGTCTACTGCTTTGACTGTCACTTGCATGAATTTTGTGATTGTGTGCTAAATTATCAGTGTAGACCTAAGCAGGAACTGTAGTCAATATACTACTGAAAGTGGGATCTACATGCTGAATACTTCTGACATTTTCAAGTGCCATACATCTGTCGCAAGTACCCAATACTTAAGTCTATAACCCCATCTCTAGATAGCTACCTATACATGTCCAACATTAAAATACCTTGGATTATGACTCGACTGTTAACATAACTCTGTACCCCTGCAGACATCATGACTATTAAACTTCAGTATCTGCTGGCAACGTGTCACAACACTGTACATCTGCTAACCCATGAAGCCAGAAGCACCACTAATGTACTTCTCCTTATTTTGGAATATGTTATCCTACTAGTAACGTCTAACTATTATATCAAATGCAAAACATTTCAAGGCCCCTTGAATAAGGTTTGCAAGATTAAGATGCAGTCTTCTCACTCAGAACACCACTATGATATCTATGCTGCAGTCTGATTCACAGCATACAAAGTGAACAGTGTCTCCAGAACTCTTTAAGCTACAACTTACTTTACATGTAAACACCTTGTACTCCTTCTTAAAGGTGCAAATTTCAACTCTCTGTCTCCAAGCCCTTCATCTAGTATGCTCATAATTACACACAAGAATGCTTCATAAAACCTCTTCTTACAAGGGTCCTAGCTGTGGAAGTTTATGTCCATGACTTTTAACGACCTTGCTAACTTCCACCATGCTTAAATCTATTCTGACCACCCATCTCCAGGCAGAGACTGTGGCAGTTACATACACCAGGGTTTCCTTGCATTTTTTAATTAAATTGACCATCAACAACTGCTGCTGACTTTGGAGTTAGTGTTAGCCAAGTGGTACATACTAGTTAAATATGTACTATTGTATATACTGTGCTTTCAATAGCAAGCATCTTTGTTTCAATCACTGTACTCATTTCTTTTTTTACTATTAAGTCATTAATTCATTTTTAAGGTGGGTAGACATCAGCAAACTCATATGCAACTGAACTGTAGCTAGGTTACCTGGCACATTGTGTGGTTTGTTGGCCTGCCGCTTCCCCTCAACTACAGAGCTGGAAACAAAAAGAAACTGAAACAAATTGCCTGCTACAAATGTGGTTTGCTGCAGTTAAACTTTCGCTCATGAAGCACTTTAGCTGTGACTGCCTATGCAGTATTCAGTTATGAATACTGGTATTGCATTATGGCCGATCGTGTCTGCTAACACCTTCTGCCCAATCCAAAGTCCCACCCTAGCTCAACCTCTAATGTTCACATTTATAACTGTTTAATAATGACTGCTGTACAAGGTCCACATTTGCACTTTACATTCAAAGAAGTACTCCCAATATGAATTCATAGGAATTTCAAGGCAGCTTAGTCATGTGACCATTTACTCCTTGCCAGTACCCACCTTTAGGCTGTACTCCCTTTCTCAAGCCCAAGGCAAATTTGTGGGTGCCCATTCACTCATGTAGATCTCATTTAAAGAATGACAGTGTAATCTCACTGCTTAATCTGCAGGGGCAATGATTGTTTCAGAGGTGGGGAGACCCTGCAGGATGGGATCCATCTTGTTTCATATACAATGATGGTGTAAAAGCAATTACATAAGGTACTCCCCATAACCTGGGATCTAAAATAAGAAGTTATGTACCTACCATAACGTTCCATGTTAGTTGTCTTCTTCTCACCTTCTTTCTTGCTGGATGGGTTCGGAGCCGATCCTCGGCTCCGACTCGGCCAATACTAAAGCTCGAGAGCTAATTCCACCGGCTCGAGGCTCCCCTATATCCCACAATGCTAGGCAGTAACTACTCAGATCTCGTTTTATAGCTAAACCAAGCAGTTCTGGTCTCCACAGTATGGAGAAAAAAGAACCCACCTCTATATAAACCTGAATGTAAGCCACCACAAACATAAAAGGGGGAATAGAGGTGGTAGAACATGTGGGAAGGAAAACTCCAAAGGAAGATCCTAAAAGGGGGAATAGAGGTGGTAGAACATGTGGGAAGGAAAACTCCAAAGGAAGATCCCAAAATTTCCTATCGGTCTGTCCAGGCTAGGGGGAAGGAGGGTGGGACGCAAGAAAGAAGGAGAGAAGAAGACAACTAACATGGAACGTTATGGTAGGTACATAACTTCTTAATGTTAAGTTGTCAATCTCGCCTTCATTCTTGCTGGATGGGACCGCATCCCTAGCACCTTATTCCGGGTGGCCTATCGGAACAGACTCTTGAGAACAGTGGAACCAAAGTTGGCATGGTTTCTGGAGGCCATATCCAATTTGTAATGTAAAATGAAGGTATGAGGAGAAGCCCAAGTGGCTGCTGCACAAATGGAATCTATTGGCAGCCTGTCCTGAAAAGCTACAGATGTAGCTAATGCTCTAGTTGAATGAGCTCTAGGTCTTGAAGGCAGTTTTTGATGTCTGATTTCATAGATGAAGGTAATTATAGAGGTAAGCCATCTTGAAAGGGACACTTTAGTAACTGGAAGGCCCAATTTCCCTTCCGCATAAGACAGGAAAAGCTGATCAGATTTCCTGAACTGTTTAGTCCTGTCTAAATATCTGAGTTGGCGGTGAACATCTAGAAAATGTAACTTTTGTTCCGACCTGTTGGAATAGTCAGGAAAGAAGACGGGGAGATCAATCGTTTGGTTCAGGTTTGTCTCAGAGGAAACTTTAGGTAAGGAGGACGGATTAGTCCGGAGGGACACCCTATCTTTGTGGAAAACTAAGTAAGGAGGGCGACTGCACAGAGCATGAAGTTCAGATACCCTTCTAGCTGAAGTTATGGCTACTAGAAAAAGTGTTTTCCATGAGAGCAGCTTAAGAGGGCATGAAGCCGCTGGTTCGAAGGGGGGGAGGATTAAGGATGCCAGAACCAAATTCAAGTCCCATTGAGGTGGGGGATCTTTGATTGGGGGCTTGAGCAGAAAAACACCTCTTAAAAAGGCTTTGCAGAGCTTATGGGACATGATACTGGAGTCTGAGACACCTACATGAAAATTAGATATAGCAGCTAGTTGTACTCTAATGGTAGATGAAGAAGAGCCTAAATGAAAGAGCTCTGCCAGAAAGTCTAGGATAGACTGAATAGGTGCAGTGAAGGGGTCTATATTTTTTGATGCTGCCCAGAAGGAAAAACGTTTCCACTTACTATTATAAATCTTCCTGGTAGAAGATTTGTGAGAGGCTATCAGGATGTTCTGGACCGAATGTGAGATTAAGGGAAGCCTGGCTAGGGTAGGAATTGGAGAAACCACGCTGTGAGGTTGAGAGAATGAAGGGAATGGTGCAGCTGGCCCGACTGGTGGGTCAACAGATCTGGCACCGGGTCCAGATGCCAAGGCTGCTCCAACAGGTAATGATGGAGGAACGGAAACCATATCTGTCGAGGCCAGTAAGGGGCAATGAGGATCATTGTAACTCTCAAGGCGATAGCTTTCTGAATTGAGATCAGTGGAAAAGTGGGAAAAGCATACAGAAGTCCCCGGGGCCAATCGTGGACTAGAGCGTCTCTGGTGGGATGGCCTGGTAACGGGAAGAGAGTGAAGAAGTCGTGACACTTGCTGTTTTGGGGAGTAGCAAAAACATCGCAGCAAGGCTGGCCCCATCTTTGGAAGACTTCTTCCAGCAATGATTTCTTCAGAGACCACTCGTGGGGCATGAGAATGGCCCTGCTCAACTTGTCCGCAATCACGTTGGACTTCCCGGGAATGTGCGTTGCTATCAGAAAACGCTGAGAAGAAATCGCCCACTGCCAAAGTCTGAGTGCCTCTCGACATAAGGGGTAGGATCTGGTTCCGCCCTGTTTGTTGATGTACCACACTACGGACATGTTGTCCGTCTGAATTGCAATAGTCCCTGTGGGAAGAGAGTCCTGAAGGGCTTGCAACGCTAAAAGCACTGCTCTCATCTCTAAGACATTTATGTGCAAGTGGCACTCGAAAGGTTGCCACGTGCCCTGGACTGTCCTGCCCTGATAATGCCCCCCCCCCCCCCGATCAGGGAGGCATCCGTTGTCACCGTGGCGACTGGGGGGGAACGAATGAAAGGTCTGCCTTGGAGAACTTGAGGTGATGTGATCCACCAAGACAGGTGATTCTTGCATGATTGAGTTATTAATATGATGTGAGACATCAGGAGCTGTTGGAAGGACCATTGAGTAAACAGCATCCATTGGAGGATCCTCATGTGGAAACGAGCTAAGGGGAGAAGGGTGATCGTAGCTGCCATGAGTCCTAATATCTTCAAGACTACCCTGGCTTTGACCTTGTTGCATTGTAATAGAAGGTAAACTTGTTTGCGGATATCTAACACTCTTTGCTCTGTAAGTCTGGCAGAAAGATTGAGCGTGTCTAAGGTGGTGCCTATAAAGGTAATAGATTGACAAGGCGACAAGGCAGATTTTTCGAAATTTATTGAAATGCCTAGAGCTTGGCAAGTTTGGATGGTGAAGTCTCTGGTTAGAAGCAGTTGATGTCTGGTGGTGGCGGTAAGGAGCCAGTCGTCTAAATATGGAAACACCTGGAATCCTTGACGTCTCAAGTGAGCCGCGACCACTGCCATGCATTTGGTAAACACTCGGGGGGCTGTAGTGAGACCAAAGGGCAGGGTTCTGAACTGGTAGTGACTGGCTCCCAGCCTGAAGCGGAGAAACCTCCTGGAGCGTCTGTGCATTTTGATATGGTAGTACGCATCCTGAAGGTCTATCGAGCACATCCAATTGTCCTGACCCAAGAAGGGTAGAATGGACTGTAGCAGGACCATCCGGAATTTTGTTTTTTTGATATAATTGTTTAACTTGCTGAGATCCAGTATAGGTCTCCAGTCCCCTGTTTTTTTTGGTACCAAAAAGAATTTGGAGTAGATTCCGGATCCTTGCTGGTCTGCTGGGACTGACTGGATAGCTCTTTTTGATAGCTTTGATATTTCTAGTGCTGCTTGTTCCCTTAGACTGGGTGGAACGTCTGGAAGGGATCCTTTGGGTTGGGAAGGGATGTGAATAAAGGGAATTTTGTAACCCTCGGATATGATTGACTGTACCCATTTGTCTTGGGTGAGGGAAAGCTAGGCTTTTGGGTACAGTGATAATCTTCCCCCGACTGCCTCCAAAGGTGGACAGCCGGGCAGCTCCTCAGGGATGCTGAAAGGGTTTATCAGGGAAACTTTCTCTGCTACCCTGGTTTTGCAGACCTCCTCTGCCTCTAGGGCGGCGTCTATTGTTATTCCCCCCTCTGCCTCTAGAGGGGAATCAACCTTGTGTGTCAGATGAGACTCCCTGAGGCTTGCGGAACCACATTTTTCCTCCCCTCTGACCTTTTGGATAAGGTCTAGAAGGGGTAGAAAAACAGACTCCCACGGCAGAGAGAGTCTTACCTTCCACCTCGCACCTAGTCAATGTATCCTTCACCTGAGGACCACACCATGTTGAGCCATCAAAGGGGGAATTGGTGAAGGATGCCTTGAAAGGGTCCGCAAAATTGCAAAGCCGCATCCAGGCGTGACGTCGTAAAGCTACACCTGTGCCTGCGGCCCTACTCGCCCCATCAGCAGCATATGAGATAAGCCGCATGGAGGAGTTAACAATTGAATTCAGGGTTGCCAACTGGGAGTTCATTTTGTCTTGGAACCCCTCAGCTGTTGGATCCTGTATAGCCTCACCCATATCTTTGAGCAAATCTCTCTGGAGACGGGTGAAGTGACACAAGTAGTTCAGCGACTGCATTGAAAAAGTCGCTGACGAAAACATCCGTTTACCGTACCTGTCCATGGTCCTAGACTCCTTATTAGGAGGATGGACAGGTACCGAAGGATCGGCTAACTCCTTCTTAGTGGCTGCGGCCACCACCATGGCATCAACAGAGACACCTTTTGATAGAAACTCTTTCTCCTTAGGGGCAGTAATGAATTTTGACGGCCTCCTTGGGGTAGGTTCCACTGAATCAGGGGCCATCCAAGCCTTCCTTGCCACCACTTCCATAAGGGGGTCAAAGGGAGGGGACACCCAGGAGGTGGAAGGGCGAGAGCCAAACGCCTCAAGGTAAACTGATTCGTCCTCTGAAGGGTTAAGGGCGGGCCAGTTCCCCCTCTGTTTCAGGATTTCAAGGATGTCAGCAAAGGAGACATCCTCAGAGGGGGACCGAGGGGAACCTTCAGATTCCTCCAAGTCAGTGTCAGAGGTGTGCTTCCTCTTGCACTGTCTCTTCCGAGGGGGTTCTCCTACCGGATCAGGAGAGGCCTCGGAAGAGGAGGAAATTCCCAATGGGGAAACCTGAGGAGCTGGCTCTCTGCAGTCTGATACAAGGGGATGGGTAGAAATCACTGCAGGCACTGAAGAGGGAGGAGCTGATGGAGCCGACTGTGGGGTAGACACTGGGTCTAGCACGCTCCGCATGACCTCGAAGGCACCCCTATCAGGCAAGGCCGGAGGTCCCCGCTCCGAGGAGACAAGGACCCCCCCGGCACCGACAGGGACGGCTCCGAGGCCGATGTCGGAGCTGAACTCACCAGCACCGACGCTCCGAGAGGGAGAACGGGGTCGGACAAGGGTCCGATGCCACTCGCCCCCTCGGAGCCGACGAGGGAAGCCCGGCACTGAGATCCCTCCAATGAGGAAATTGGAGCAGACGACAGAGCCGAAAGGGAAGGTATCGGCTCCGAAGCACCGACAGCCATGGCTCCGATGAGCCCCGGCTCCGAACTCAAAGGAGTCGGAGGAGGAATAAAATCAGGGATGGAAATAGCCGCTGACTGTTGAGTAGGGCTATGCACCGTTTGTGCCAGTGCCTCGGACCTCGGACTTGAGAAGTCTACTCACCACCCTTTGTAAATCATGGTCGGACAGCTTGGAGGACCGAGAGGAATGAGACCTATGGCTCCATTCTGATAGAAGAGGAGATCTCGGTGCCGAATGGATGGAGCCGATGGAAGGGGACCTAGACCTCTTCTTTGCAGGTGGCTCCGATAAGCCTATCGGAGCCGACTGAGTCTTGTCAACCTCGGCTCCTGCCGGAGCCGAGGTGATGGTATGAGATTTGGAAACATCGGCTCCAGCCGGAGCTGATGTCGAAGCAGTTTTAATGCTTCCAGGGGACGGCTCTGAAACTGGAGCCGACGGTCTGGAAGTCTTAGAAGGCTTCCCTGACACAGACTGGGTCGGGGGGCCTTCCGGCTTTAACAAGCCACGTAGAATCAATTTATTTTTGTGTTCCTGCAGGACTCTAGGGCTGAATGCATGGCACACTGCACATGAGTCCTGCAGGTGCAAAGGTCCCAGGCAATATACACAAGAAGTGTGACCGTCTGTCAGAGACATTTTCTGACAGCACGAATCACACTTCTTGAAGCCTGAGACCTTGGAGTCTTTAGACATCCTAAAAGCTGAGTGAAGAAAAACACAAACACAACACACAGACACACCCTTAACCAAAATAAAAATCCAGTCACACTGAAGGACTAGGGGAAGGATTGGGAGAGGGCCAAAGGCCTAAAGTTAAGAAGGGAATAAAAAGGGATTTCTGACAAGAAGGGGACCCGACTTAAACTAATGAAATACTTTAAATAAAACTATACTAAATGGAAAAAAATAGGGGTTGAAATAGAAGTTTCTGAACAAGAAAACTTACTAACCTGCCAGAGCTGGTAGAAGAAGCACCTCGTCAGCTAAGCGGCAAACGAGATCTGAGTAGTTACCGCCTAGCATTGTGGGATATAGGGGAGCCTCGAGCCGGTGGAATTAGCTCTCGAGCTTTAGTATTGGCCGAGTCGGAGCCGAGGATCAGCTCCGAACCCATCCAGCAAGAATGAAGGCGAGATTGACAACTTAACATCATGACTTTTTGTCAGCAGAAGTATTCTTGGAAGGTGGAACCTTTTTTCTCCCTCAGCATTCCAAGACTACCCTTTAACTGCATCAGCAGCCACAAGAACTGAGTGGTCACCTGTGACTTTGCCACTTCTTACCTGACATTAAGCTAAGCAAGATACGATGACATAACAAAGAAAGCAACCACACAACAGTTCCCCCATAAAAGAGTAACCCAAGCAAAAGTTTCATTAAATCACAAATTTGGTAAAACTCCAGTGGACAGAAGGGAAGGCTTCACTCTACTGTCAGACTGTTGTCTCAAAGATAAAAAAGTTACGTACTTAACCACAATGATGGGTGTATGGGATGGGACTGTGGCCATATTCCTCTACTGCTAGGACTTAGGGCTGCCATGACTCAGTGGCACCAAACTCTTTAGCCTTACCCACAAACCTGTGTATGTGACACCTTCTTTCCAGATCTCGGTCAGCCTAAAAAAGAAGTAAAGGAAAAGAAACAAAGATCTTAAAACAAAAAGTCAAAGCCATGTATAAGGCAAAAGGAAGGGTAAGTGAAGGAAGATGGACCACAGTACAATACATGTATCATTATGGTAAATGTCACTTTCATATATAATGGGACTTGATACCTCTAAGACACAGTCCAAAGCAAAAACACTACTGAGTGGCTGCCTGTCAACAGTGTCTCTGATAATTCATATAAGAGACAACTAACCTTAAGAAGTCTCACAAGGAAAGTGGAGACCCACATAGGAGGTAGTAAAAATATCAAACTATAGGCAAGTAGTATCATGACAAAATCCAGTCAAGGAAAAGTTTCCTAGAAAATTACGGAATGAATGACGGACTAGCTGGGGCTGTCCATTCCTGTAAACTCCAGATGGTGTGAAGGCAAAACAAAAATAACAAGTAGCAAAGGGTAGAGTGACAAGAATAAAATGCCATAAAGGTAAAGGGTAGAAAAGTTTGGCTCCCCAGGACACCCCTATGTGACATGGGGTCAGGCCACACCAATAATTATTCACACAGCAGTAGGCAGACTGAAGACAGTGACAAAGGAACCATAACTCTTAGTACTAAATGGGAAACTGCTCTAGGGCTAAGGTCAAAATGTAAGAGTCAGTCTGACCAGGATACTAGTGAGAATCATATCCCCTAGAACTGGAATGGAAATAGCTCTATGGATAAGTCCAAAGCCTGCAAAGCATTAACCTGATCAAAGAGCACCTAAGATATTAAGAGGACAGCATTTAACTTTTGGTGGAAGACGTTGCAGATAAGGAGGAGGAAGGCAGCCTTGAGGAACGTGTAATGACAAATGATCTTCTATATGGACTGGAAGGCTTAGAGGAGGCCTAAAGTAGGTCAAGGGTGCATAGACAGAAGGAGCTGCCCAACTGAAATGATTGGTTATGGTGGGAAGAGGGTACCTTGTAAAACTGGAGCAATCTCTAGGACTTGGCTACAGTAGTATAGGCTTGAAGAACCCCCTAAATATATACAGAAAAGGCAAGCATAAAAATGTGTAAAACCTCATGAGATGAATACAGGAATAGCCCACAAATAGGTTCCGCCTCAATTCAGTACAGCGAGGAAACCAAACACAGATAAATCCTGGTTAAGGGCAAAGGGTGTCTTCTAGAGCATGGAGGTTAATCCAGGATAACCTCCAACTCTAGGAAACAGGGGACATGAAAAATACAGTTTAAGTGTTAGACCAGGGGGCTTCTACCACCCACGGGGGAAGGCATCTGTTCTGAGGAATCCAGAAAAAAGAAAGAGTTAAGACACTAGTAGCTCCCAAAAAAAAAAAAAAAAAAAAAAAAAACAGGAGGAAACAGACTTGTTAACAGCCTGAACTACCCACAGCCCATACTGCGATAAAAAATTCTGGTTGGCATGATCCCAAATTAAGTCAAGTATTGTACCTTTAAATCTGGAAATTGGAAGAAAGGCAGAGCACTTTTGGCTCTCAAGGATGAGTTAAAAAAAAGACTCGGTCAAAAGGAAGAAGATCTGATGGAAGGAGGTCCAGCTCTGGATTATTTGGTTAACTAATACTGGACTGAGAGAAATCTTTAGAAGGAGATACACAGGACAAAGATAAGAATACTGACTGCCTGCTCTGAAGCGTACATGCAGAAGCAAAAGAAGAATTATCTGACAAGTTACATTCAGAAACACATCAATAAGAGTTACTGAAGTGGTATCACTGGTACTAGGGCTGGAATGAGGCTGGTGGCAGGGAAGCAATTCTAACTCAAATAACTGAAAAACAAACCCTAGTTTCTGATAATGGTCCATATCAGAAAAGCCACAAAACACACATGACTGTAGCAGCCAGCACTCTCCTGCAGGGTAAAATAGCTAAGGAAAAGCCTTAATTACTCAATGGAAAAAGACACAAGATAAGGGCTTCCTTTATCACTATATATAAGACAACACCAATAATCCATTTACTCCAACATAGCTGAGCTGGGGTAAGATGGGAGCTTACAGCTCCTACCCTCTATTCAGTAAAATACACACACTGGGTGACATAAGCACCTGCTACCTGTAAAACATTCATATGTCATGACTCATTAGCCAAATAAAGAACTGCTAAACATACAGTAAGATAAGAGATTAGTAACTCCCTGCATATATCAACAACAGAAATGAAACTGTAATACCATGAACATCTGAGAGTGTCAGTAAAACATGGGCATTTTACTTCAGAGACCAATGCCATAACACAAACTCAGTGTTCTCACAATACCTGAAAGGTAGCATAATATGCAAGCCTTATGCTTTGAAAGTGAGGACCAACCAAAAATTAGTGTTTCTGTAAAGTGTGTATATTAAAGAAGTAGTGAATTTTAGGGTCAGAAAAGTGCACACTGCATAAAAAGTTCCACATTCATAACTGACAGATTATCCTGTGACATCTGAACTGTAGGGCAACTCAAATATCCCAAAGTCTGAGTTGTACTTAAATGAACTGACTGCTTTTCAGGTGTTTTATGTCCCCATGTCTAAACAGATACAAGGTCCTCACTCAAAGTGAAGTCAAAAGTAAAGGCTTGCATCATGCAAGGACTGTATAAAAGTGCAAAGTTTATGGTCAGATAATTAAGTTGACAGAGAGGTCTACATTAGTCCACACACAACACGAACAAGCAATTACCCATGATATCCCAACAGCAGGGTAAGGCACAAGTCAGCTTGTTCCAAGAAAATGTACAAATAGATATGGGAATTGTGACCTCTAACAATACTTCAGCTGCACAAATTACATAATTCTATTGCTGTGGAGGCTTTTAAGTTATGCAGGACAAAACTAACAGAAAAACAACTTTTTTTGAGTACTGATCCCAGTCCAGACAACTGAACTGTCTGGAAATGGGTTAGTGCTGAGGATCTCAACCCCCACAAAAATGGAAGGTAGACAAATGACCTCTTGAAGTACTGAAGAAGTCAACGTCAGAGTCTGACCTCAGAGGAACTATGGTACTAATCCAATTTCAACACAGGAAGATTGACCTCTGAAAGGAATAGGGTCAAACTGACCTATCCAATGTTAATGGGAGAATGTGTGCCAACATTGAAGGTCTCACACCTAGACAATGACCCTGAAAAAACACTGTTGAGGCCAAGGAGATGAATCTATCGACCTCAAAGTTCAACATTGCCACACACTCCTGATAAATTACTACCTTTTACTGGATGCCAAACAAAGTATTAGCAAGTATAATGGAGTACAGTTCACGTTACTGCATTAAACCCTAAACAAGGTCCTAGCTAAGGGGAAAGACTCGATGTTACACATCAAACCCCTCAACCAGTCTAGCAGGGAAAACCATTGCTAATCTGACCGTGCCAAGACAGTGAACAGCACTAATGGCAAAGAGTTGAGACAGGGTTGGTGTCAAGATGTAGAATTCATAGCTAGGACTACAGTAAAACTTAAGAGAAGAGGTTATGTATTACTGCAGTTCAAACAATTTCACTACCCATTTGTGATTAATGAAGGGGAGAAGACAAGTCTCCCGCGTAAAAAAGAACAGGTAAATATCAACTTGTAAGTAAAGTATTCAGTATCTGCAGCAACCCCAGAAATTAAGAACTACGCGTATTTAGGCTGGGAGGGTGGGAGACAAAGTCTCTCAAATGTCATCTTTGTCCTTAAGCATTTCATAAACAGCAGATGTTGCAAGCACTGTACAGTAGCACTGATTTTCGAAACATCTGCAGAAAAAGGAAAAAAGACAATTCCAAGAAATATGCTGAAACCCATAACCACAAAACAATGAAAAGTTTAGAGAGAAGAGCATTTATACCACCAAAGGTACAACACGTGAGTATTTTTGACTGAAACATGAAAGGTTACAGCTGAGGCTAAGGGACAGGAAAAATGTAATCAGGAATGTTGGTCATGAACAAAATCTCTCGAAAAACATGAAATTCAACAGAGAAATATTAACCATAAAAACAATCAAAAGGAAGATCTGAAGTGATCAGGGAAGAAAAGGAATTAAGGAAAAGACTCTCAGAATCTGGGGGGGGGGGTTCTTGAACAAAACCTCATAATAAATCCAAAGGTGAAGAAGCAACCAGGGAGAAGCCATAAGATCTAATTGCACTGACGGGCAACAAAAGAAAGCTAGACAGGAGGTGTTCTGGGCATGGGACTGAAAGTAAAGGGAGGAATTTGGTGGAATGTTTTATGTGCACAGCTGCCCAGGTTCTACTGGTTCTGAGCCCTGGAGGTAGATGAAAGCTGGATCAAGCCCAATTACATCCAAAGTTACAGTGAGTAACTGATATACAAATGCTCCATGGCAACACATTCTGGCAGCAGGAAAGTACAGTTTTGTACCTACCATAAATGTAGATGTTCGAGGATTCCCTTGCTGCAGTCCTGACAATTGGGTAGCCCCAGATGTCAGAAGACCCAAAAAGACAAGTCCCATGTACAATATATACAGAAATATATATATACAAAAATATAAGCATGTAAAAACACCCTACACAACCACCCTGAAACACAGAGAACATCTACATTTATGGTAGGTACAAACTGTACTATGTTCCATGTCTTCCCTTGCTGCAGTCCTGACAATTGGGTAGAATCCAAAGCAGAGAGTAAGGGAGGCTGGCAAATTATAAAGTAGCAGGAGCTGACAACATGCCTTGTAAAACAGCTGTGGCAAAACCAGCTCTAGTCTTAGAGTATATAGGCAGGTGATAATGCCTAGAGAAAGTATGCACTGAACTCCAAGTAGCTGCCTCCAGAATATCCTTAGTTGCCACCCCTAGAAATGCTGTTGAAGTGGCAGTAGCCTAGTGGAATGAGGCCTAATCCCAGCTGGAACCTCTTTGCCATGATGGGAATAACAAAATGCAATGCAAAAGCCAATCCACCTAGAAATAGTTTGTTTTGACACGGGCTTGCCCTGTGAACTTAAATCTTTAGTCCTGCTCAAATAATAACGCAATTGCCTGTGTACATCTAAAGTGTGTAAAATCTTTTCCCCTTTATTTTGAGGATCTAATGAATAGTTTGGTTTAAAGCCACACTAGAAACCACCTTAGGCATAAAGGAAGGATTAAATGATACCCTGTCCTTATGGAAAATCAAGAAGGGTTCTACTGCCATAAGGGCCTGCAACTCAGACACCCTTTCTGCAGAAGTAATAGCCAACAGAAAAGCAGTCTTCCATGACAAATATTTCAATTCAGCAGTAGCTGCAGGCTCAAAAGGTTGTACAGTAAGTTTTTCCAACACAAAATTGAGATCCCAAGCAGGAGTAGGAGCTTAAGAAACTGCTTGAACAAAAAAACAAAGGTGGGTCACAATCATAGTGAGCTGAAATTGCTGCAGCATGAATCTTTATGGAAGAGAAAGACAAACCTTTGTCCAATAATTCAGTAAGATATTGAAGAGCCACACTCAAATTAGGCTCTGAAAACTCCAAATTCTTTGCTGTACTCCAAAATAATCACATTTAAAACTTGTTGAGTGAGATGAAGAGATTGAAGCTTGACATTGAGCAGATGACCGTCCTTCTGAGATAACAGATGAGGAATCAGAGGTAAAGGCCATGGAGGCTTCTTTACAAGACTCCTTAGAAGTGGGTACCAGTGTTGCCGAGGCCAATCTGGAGCTATCAAAATCATCCTTGGCCTGTCCTGTCTGACCTTTAGTAATACCTTTGGAAGAAGAGGTAGAGGTGGAAAGGCATAGACATGAAGGTTTTTCCAACTGAAAGACAGAGCATCCACTTTCCAAGCTGTGTGATGAAACCCCTTGTTGCAATACTTGCAGCTGGTGGGTTTGTGGAGAAACGAACAGAACTATGTCTGGAGTTCCCCCTGGCACTGTCAATGTCTGAAATACATGAAGATCCAGTTTCCTGGGGATCCATGATTTGTCTGCTTAATACATCTGCTAGGGCCTGGCAGAAACCTTGAAGAGTCAGTTGCAGGCTTAACGCAGTCTCCCATAAAATCATTGCTTGCCTGCATAGAGGATAAGAATGTTCCCCCTTGCTTGTTGATGTACCACATGACAGTTGTGTTGTCTGTCAGAATCAACACCTGCCCTGGAAAGTAACTCCTTGAACGCCATCAATGCAAACTGGACTGCCAACATCTCCTTCATGTTGATATGTAGATGCTGTAGTCTGGCAGGCCACTTGTCTTGTATCCACTTTCCATTTAGATGAGCTCCCCAAAGCAGTGTCCGAGCATCTCTGTCGTAAAATCTGACTCGCCCTGGCCGGGTCACAGAGAGTCCCTTGTTTAGGTGACATTCCTGAGCCCACCACAAGAATTCCTTTTGAAGGCAAGGTATTATTTGAATGACAGTGTCCAAATCTTGGCAGTGCTGTGTCCATACATTTTGAGATACCATTGCAGCTTCCTCATATGCAGTTTGGCATTGGGAAGCACCAGAATACAAGATGCCATGAACCCTAATGCTTGAAGGACTGTCCTTGCAGTCAGCACGGACTGATGAGATAGTTGATGGAAGTAAAGTGACAGACTCTTTTGTTTGTCCGGGGTTAAAAGGCCATCTGGGCTGCTGTATTCAGTCTCACACCCAGAAAGCACATGTCTTGAGAGGGTACTAGACTGGACTTTATTTCGTTCACAGAATACCCTAGGCATCTTAGCACTGCTATGACATATTCCAGATGCTGTAGAAGGTGTTCCTTTTCTTGAGCCAGAATCAGGCAGTCGTCCAAGTAAGGATAAATTTGAATGCCTTGAAGCCTGAAGTAAGCTATCACTGGAGCCAGAACCTTTGTGAATACTCTAGATAAGCCAAAGGGCAATGCAGAGAACTGATAATGAAAATCTCAGTTAAATACTTTCTGCAACTTAGCCTTATGGGCACATGAAGGTAAGCTTCCTTGAGATCCAAAGTTACCATCCAGTGATCCTTGCCCAGCAGAGGTAACAGTTGCTGTAACGTCAACATCTTGAACTTGGGAATGTCCAGATAAGTGTTGAGGATAGATAAATCCAAAATTGGTCTCCACGTGTTCCCCTTCTTTGGTACTAGGAACAAAGCCCCTTCTGACACAGGGACTGGCTGAATAGCCGCTATCTGGAGTAACTGAGAAACTTGCTTGTGAGCCTCTTTTCTTTGTGGAGGAGGAACATCTGGCATGCCTTTGAAAGGGGGCATTGTGTGGAAATAAAATCTGTACCCGTGATGAATGATATCCAGCACCCATCTGTTTTGAGTGATTAAATCCCAATTTTCTTTGAAAAGAGACAATCTTCCTCCCAAAGGAGCTGCCAGACGAGAGTCCACTGGCAGCTGAAAAGGCAAGTCATTGGTTCTGCTTACGAAAGGACTGACCCCTGCCCTCACCAGAAGTCTGAGCAGGTGAACTGTCTGATCTAGCCTAACCTTGAGCCTTGCCCCCCCCCCTACCACGCCTAGACCTACCCCTAGACTGGGAACCATAAGCAGGATATGTCCACCCCTTAGCAGGCCAATTTCTACTAAACTTGGAGGCTGCACCTGCAAAAATCTTTAACAGTCTGCATAGACTTAGCTTTGTCCTCCATTTTCTTTAAAACTGCTTCCACAGGCGGTCCAAACAACACATCAGACTGTAAAGGAGCATCCAAAATCCTGGTCTTAACATGCTCAGCTAAATTCTGATCCTTCAACCATGCATGTCTGCGAAGAACAGAACTAGTAGCAGCCACCCTCGAGGAGGCCTGAACAGCATCAAAACCACACTGCAAAGAATGCTTACCCACTTGTTCACACATGAACCAAATCCAGCAATTCTTTACACTCAATACCTTCCGCCAAAGCATCCACCTTAGATTTCAATTGTGAAAGGAGATAATTCTGATATTTCAGCATATGAAATTGACAATTCAACGCCCTCATGGCTAGAGTGGAAGAAGTATATACTTTCTTACCCCACCTATCCAAAGCTCTTGCCTCTTTATCAGAGGGTACAGGATTTTTAACCACAGAAGCTTTAACACCTTTAGGCCCCTGAGAAACAGTTTCTGGGTCCGCCCTGGGACTCTTAAACAAATACTTATGAGCTTGGCACCCTATAATACCTATCAGGCTTAACAGGAGCAGGAGGCAAGGAATCAGGGTTCAGAGAAGCCTCTGCAAAACATCCTCCACCACATTCAACACAGGAGGAATAGCCAAGGGCCTATGCTGGGGCAAAACAAGAATTCCCTAAGCCTTTTCTGGAGTCAGAGTAATCTTGGCCTTCCCATTTAAAGTGCTCCCTCATGGAGTGAAGAGTCTCTGAAAATGAAAAATCCTCAGGAGGAGAAGCTGAAGGAGTGGAATCATCCACATCAGAATCAGAATAAGTAGGAAACTCTTGCAAGTCTTCCACAGAAGACTCTGAAGCCTGTGAACACTGTTCAAAACTATCAAACTCCTGTTCCACCCTAGGCCTCTTATCAGGTGGGGGCATAGAACCTCTAATCAGAGTAATCAAATCTTCTGCCATTTTAAGCATATGTTTCTTAGGCACAGAGCCCGAAATGCTAGGAGAAGCCCCTACAGAAGCTGAACTTGGCCTTCTAAAAGAAGCTTTGGCAACAGAAGGAGGCCCTAACTACCTTGGGAAGAGAGGGAAGAACAGTGACTTGAGAAGCCCCCTCAGCCTGGCCTACCTCCTGAGAGGGCACATCCTGTAACAGTAAAGTATCTGCCTGAGACTCCATAGAGACTCCTGGCAAAACCCCTGAGCCTTCTAAAGGACCGACGTCCGGGACTGCCGGTTCCTCACCCCTAGACTTCACTGTTTTGTCCTTGAGCTTCTTAGCTGAAGCAGGCGCCGGAGCATCCGACGGCATAGTATAATTGCAACGCTTTCCAAACACTAACCTAGCACAATCAAGCCTCCTCTTAATAGTGCGCTTGTTAAATCTAGCACAAGAGCGGCAACCAACAACGTCGTGCTCAGGCCCTAAACAAGGTATACACAATGTATGATAATCCCTATGCGGTATCTGCTTCCCACAAGAAATACAGTTATTCACTTTTTCTGACATCCAGTTAAATACTGAGGCAAGAAAAACCAAAATGTTAACTCTGTATTCGGTCTGAAACTCGGATTCGAAAATCTCAGAACGCCAACCTGCACTCGCAAAATTGCTTCTGCATCGGACCATGCGGCAAAAGACTGATCATGCGAGTCTAAGGCGCCATGACCGCTCTGGTATTCGGGCCGACTGGGACGCGGACTATACCCAATTGTCAGGACTGCAGCAAGGGAAGACGAAGAACATCACAGAGTAGAGTGAGACTTGAACATAAAGGAAAACACTGACCCTTGCATGAGGACTGAATCCACTTTCCATACAGCTGTCACTGCCACTACACCAACAAGGAATCTCTGGACAGAAAGAGGTCTAGTCCTCCCAACAGCAGCTGTTTCTCCATCCAGCTAGGAAAATTCTACGAACATTGAAAGACCTGCACTTCGGGAGACCAGGTACCTGTCCAGAGATGTCTTGTTGGTCGAATCGCAGTAGCAGCTACATGGAAAAAAGAGGTATCCTGGGTTCAAACCACCACAGACAAGGGTCAGTGTTTTCCTTTCCTGTTCAGTTGTTAATATAACACTAGGGTAATTGTTTGCCCTTGCGTGGTACAATCTGACTTTCTGGATGACAGTGCCAAGTACACAATTCAAAATCATTCTGGAAATGGATCTGGAAATGCCATCTTAAGTACAGTGTTTGTCAAAATTATCTAAGGCAGACCATACTGTTGCTTTATAAAAAATCATATGTTTGCTATTTATTTGGTGGGCTGATCCATAAAGACCATTTCCAGGCATGATTTGGGCATTTAGGCAAAAAAAGGCAATACAAATACGCATACTAAACCTTAACACAGTGTAGACAAAATATATTGAGACGCTAACTATACAAACACTCAGAAGTAAATGAATAACAAATTCAAACAGCAATGATGCAGACTGCATGGCTAATGTGCAATGTACTGACAGACTGGGTAATTAATGAATTACACAAGTCAGTCAGATAATACAAAAATCAATAGCATGTAATACACTCAATGACAGATAGCGGTGCCTTGTTTTCTAAACACGGCATTAAATGATTAAAACAAACAGCAGCCTTTAAAGTCCAAGAGCAAGGGTATGCAACCTAATTAAAGTAGAACTAGCAATGCCTAAAGTATTATGATACATGTCAGAACAGAAAATAGGCCATGCATCACACAAGAAAGTTGTGGGCAGGAATAAAAGCTTGCATAAAAAGAGAGGAAAGCCATACCACTCAACTGTCCAAAATTTTGCAAAATATCCAGATTTGTGTCACATTTTAATCTACTAGTCATAAATTCTGGGGTTTTCTAGTAAATCGTGGAGGACTGTAGTCACTAAACAAATGATACATTTGAGTTTCAGACTTCATACACAAACTACATGCTAAAGCAAAACCTGTTATTTTATCAACTTTTCTATGCTTTTAAGAGCAATATTTAAAAGTTGTCCCTCCCCAAACCTCTCAACCATACTGAATTCCTCAGTATTTACCAATTTTGAGGGAAAAATAATGGGGTGCCATTTTTCCCCAAGTGGCCCCTTTAATTCCAGATTTCTTTTCTTTCAAGCTGATGTGACCACACTGCATGCATCAGCTTTGTGAAGTACTCAATCAACACTGTTTGGGTCCTGGGACTGTGTTTACGTACATTTAGCAGGCACCTGTTTGGATCCTGAGATATGGAGTGCTCGAGTGGAGCTGTGTTTACACTTTAAGTTTAACTTGAGAGTTCGACTTCTGCCAAGTGCCAAGCTAAACCCAAGTACTTTTGCAGACTGCAGTGCAGTCCGGTTTGCACTCCCAGTACCAAGATGAGAAAATGTACTTTCTCTGGCAGCTTAAGTTTGACCTCTGTCTCCAGGTAAGTAAAAAAGATAAAAAAAAAAAAAAAAGATTTAAAAAAAGAACGTTATGTATGGTGACTCCAATTCTGTAACCGTGAATATTTAGTTGGACTTGGAGTCAGTACTAAAACAACTGCTTTGTTTAATGAGAATGAGGTGTGCTGCCAAGTGCCGATATTAAGTCTATGTTAGTGTTTGGCAGGCTGTATATATTGATTATTGAGCATTGGTATTTTTGTCTTAAACATTTGTTTATTCGTCTTGCTCTGATTTTCAATGTAATTCGACTTTGACTCCTACTGAAGGGGGGTTACTGGAGGGTTGCGATCTTATTGAAAGCATGACTCGAGTCCCATAGCAGTAGCATCACATCCTGTTCTTGCAGTCTGGTCTGTCGCGTGTAATTTTAAATACAGTACAGGTGTAAGGAAATGATTCGATCATTTAAGGGGAATTTGTACATGTACACCAACGTGTGTTACTTTGCCGATGCTTCCTGTTCCAAGTAAGGGATTGCGGTCATCAATTTGTACAGCAATGAGTGTTCAGTTTTAGTGTAAGGGATTGCGTCGATCATTTAAGAGGAATTTGTACAGCAATGAGTGTTTTATTCTGCTGATGCTTCCTGTACAGCAACAAGTGTTTTACTTTGCTGATGCTTCTGTTTCTGTGTGTGTGTTTGTCTGCATGTGTAAAATGCCCCAGTCAGGTATACCTGGTGGTTAGTGTTACTCAGGTTCAAACCCTGTACTTTAGGTACAAGAAATGAGGGCCTGAATTCTTTACCCATACCACTACTTGTGATTTAAGGAGTTGAGTCCACAGCTCTCAACTGTCCAGATTTTCAAAGAATGTCTGGAATGTTTAGCTCTAAACATTTGTGATTTTCCGGCAAATCAGTGGGAATGTTATTCACTAAATAATGATAGGCATTTTTTCAGTCTTCCCATCTTTCAGGAAACATATGGCAACACAAAATATTTTACTCTAGCAGCTTTCTAAGAATATACAAGCTATGTTTAAAATGTGTCCCTGGTATTGGGCCTTTGTCCACCCCCCTCCCTGCCCAAATAAATGTTGGCTTTTTCCAGATTTCTTGTGAGAGATATAGTTGAGTGTCAATTGAATTTTACAAGGAGCTGAGAGCTACAGGGGAAGAGAAGTTTAGTGCTGCTTATGCCAAGTCTGTTTGCATTGTTAAAAGCACAACAGGTAGTATACTTGCTTTTGATGCAAAAGGCTGTGGGTTTTACTCCCACAGTATGTAGACAGATTGCCGATACTGTACTGTGTTGTACTTTAAAGGGGTGGAGGATGCAGTCCTAAGAATGGAGGAGATACTTAACTATTAACCTGTTACAAGTTTGCCATCCATTCCCTATTGCAGTCTTACTAGCTTATCATTATTTAATGTAACATAGGCAATTTATTATTCAAGGGCAGCAGGCACTTTATTTGTACATGAAACAATGAAAGATAAATTTGTTTGCTAGCAGCAACCTCTTCATTAGTTACAGTTCTTTAATGTGGAATTTAGACAACGTTTACTTCTGCAGAGATTGTGCATATTTACTGATATTGGTAGATTGCAATTACAGAAGTCTGAGTAGACTTTTATGATTTAAATGTTCTGTATTGGGCAGTTTTGTCATTATTAGTTCATACATCTTGTTTCATTACTTACTGGAAAAATGCCCAAAACAATAAAATTAAAGCACACACTAAGTGTGCATTGTAGGAATAAAATGTAATACAATCAGGAAGATGAATCAAAGAACATGTGTATGTACGTATGGTCTTAAATAGGTGTGGAAGGGGCCTATGATTTGAAAACAGCCCAAAGGTAAACTTACTCCACCAATGACCATATGCATTTTCTTTGAATGTGGGTTTCAATGCTGTTTCAATGAATGTGATTTTCACGGGTGGAGAAGTTTTAATGCTAACTCTGTTTTCATTGCGAGACTGTATTGCTTTGTTTGGCAGATGTCCATTAGTGTTTGTGCTATAAATTTTAAAATAAAAGTTTTAAATTAAATCCAAATAATCACTGTAGAAGTAAAGCATAAAGCAGTATGCACATTACAGTGTTTATGGTAACTGGGGAGAAATAGCCAAGTAATGGCACACTGTAATGGATGTGGGGGGGGGGCCCATTTTGAACATTATTTTGTGAGGGGGAAGAGGCAGCAAACTCAAAGACTGCCCCGGGTGGCACAAACTCTAGCTACGCCACTGACTGGAATGCTTTTTTGCCTGTACAACCTTAAGCGGAGTTGTTTCCTAAAATACTTTTAACAGATACCTGTATTTGTCTGAAGTCGTATTATTGCAAAATGCTCTAAGTTTTTATTGATCCAGACAAGATGAAGTATTGATTGCATGTACTGGGTAGTTGTGTCTTTCGGCTTTTCCCGGTTAGGGGTCGCCACAGCGGAACTCCCGTCCGCTAATCATTGGTAGTTGATTTTTACGTGCCGAGTTACCAGCCCTGACACACAACCTTCAATGAAAGTACGCCAATTCACGCATGACTCCACACAGAAGACGCTCTAGCTGAGTATCGAACCGGACAGCATCTTACTGTGAGGCGGCAATGCTACTGGGTAGTATTGTCCTTTATTATAAGTAATAGTTTTGAATTTGAAACTCTGTGGTGGGATTGTTGTTGTACAAGATCATCATGATTTAGAACACCCACAGCATACTCTAGAGTCTAGACAAAGCCAAAAATAATGGGATTTGGGGTAGGCAAAGACACTAAATTGGGGACATAGTTTGACTATTGCTATTTGTAGACTTCATTTGCTGCAGTGGTGGGTTTTGCTTTAGCATGCATTTTCTGAAGCGTATAGTGTGAAAGTTGGACAGTTGTCATCATTTAGTTACTTCAGTCCTGGGTGATTTGCTAGAATAATGCAAGCTTTATGAGGTGCAGACCAAAAATACAAGGTACAAGTCTTGACAATCGAGAAGTGTGCCTTACAGTGGGATGTTTTGTAATGGAAAATTGAGACCCTGTACTCTCAACTGTACAGATTTTTGCCTAATATTTTTGGTCTGTTCCTAATGAATTTTGTTGTTTTCTGGAGAATCACTGTGGACTGAAGTTACTGGATTAATCACTTCACAAGTGTGACATGCCTGTTTTGTTTTGGTTTCAT
This sequence comes from Protopterus annectens, assembly GCF_019279795.1. NCBI lineage: Eukaryota > Metazoa > Chordata > Ceratodontiformes > Protopteridae > Protopterus > Protopterus annectens. Next base: position 146,498,811 of record NC_056732.1, read on the forward strand.
TCTATTCGGCAAACAATTTTATTTGTCTTCAGTTTAGATCGGATCGAGCAGTTAACGGTTTGGTCATCATGAATAGCTAATTTCTCTGCAATCTAGAAGGACAAGCAGGAGACAAGTCTGTGCAACACTGTACAAAACAGAAAGGGAAAGGGTGAAGCTTGTTAGTTTGCTGAATACTTTTACTTCACAGTTCATTTTCACTGCTGAGTGCTAATGGGTTGTTTTTTTTTTTTTTTTATTTCAGACATGCCTTGTTTTTGTAGAACCTCTCAGTCTTCTTTGTAATTTTTTTTATTTACTGGTAAATAAAATCACTGAGGATTATAGTCAGTCACAGTCAGTGACATGCATTAGAGCCTCTTGCCTCTTATTCTTTAGAAAATACAAGATGATACAAAGTATGTTGATCTATTAACTAAGTGAATTAGAGTACTACTAAACCGTCCCTGACTTTCTGTATTTGTTCCACATTATTATCATTATTGTTATTATTCGGCTTGGTCAAGAATAAATAAATTGGGTACCTCTTATACCCCAACTGTAATGAAGTTAAATAAATGTGTATGAAGTTAAATAAATGTGTATGTTACAGAGAGTTTTGTTGCTGCACTGCCAAGGACTTAAATGTCAAACTTTCTCAGCTATTATATTTTGCAGGTGTAGGCTAAGTCGTGCTGAGGTTCATCTTGTTTTTTGACACAGTATCAGACACATTGTTATGCTCTATCTAAATCTATGCACATTATAGAAATGTGAAAAGGTATCAGGGTGACCAGTGAGTCATTGAGTGAGTGTGTGTGTGTGTGTGTGTGTGTGTGTGTGTGTGTGTTGCAAGTATCATATATGTTGATGTGTTTGAGAAAGGGAAGTACCAGAGCAGTAGTTCTCTAACCGAACTGGAGAAGGGCAAGTTGTGTTTCATGCTATGCCAAGAAGAAAGTGTGGAGCATTCCATTAGGGTGCCAAGATTTTTACTTATTCCATGATGTGTACCTGCTAATTACTTTAATAATTTATTTTCATATCCATTTTACTCATTTTTTTGTGATGTTCCGCTTTGTCTGCCTTGTTTATTTTTATTTGATGCCATTTTTTTTTTTTTTTACAAAAATGTGATTTGTATTTTTTACTTTTATTTTACACAAGTTTAGTAGTTAAAGCTTATTTAATTTGTATTTATTTAAATTTTATATCACTTTAGTAGTTAGAATTCATTTGATTTTTTTTTACACAAATAGTATTTACATTTTATACTAGTATAGCAATAATTATATTTTTATAAAAGGAAACACGTTCAAATGTTAATATAAATAAAACACTATTCTTCTTGTTATATTTTGTGTTTAATACTTTCTCTGTTCAATCTGTGTTTAAATGTTGAAATCCCACAATTCCACTGGAGTGGGTGGGGTTACATAATTATGTATGTAAATTTTATGTTAATCAGCATATAGATTTTTGGTCAGTTGTACCCACTTTTCAAGGGCCTTTGTCCACATTTTTTGAGTTTCTAGGTTGAGAGGTATGTCCCTCCCCTCAATATTTTTTGGCTTTCTTTCCAGAATGCTTGTGCTAAGAGGTTTGGAGGGGGGCAAAGTACCATAGGAATGGAAAAAGAGAACAGGTAAACTTAGTAACAATAGACAATGATGCAAGTACAGCAGGGGAAGCAACTGTACAGTGGGCTGTATAAGCAGTATGCACTGAAATACTGTAAAAATATTCTGAAACGCAAACATTTCAGTTATATTTCTTATTTCAGATGGAAGAGAAACCCAGGAATATGCACCAATATAAACAAATGCTTTCTTACATTTAATAAAACTGAATTTAAAATACTGCTAGCTTACTGCATTACTACAATTTATTATTAGATTGCGTTGGGTAATGGCAGTGATTTAAAATTAAAAAAAAAAAGTTAGAATGTTAACTGCAAGACCTCCTCTTATTTTCAGAAGAAGATGGTTTGTTCTGTTTAGTGCAACACAATGATGCTCCAAGTAAATAGTAGCTGGACAAATCAACAAACTCTGTTAAAGTGAAACAGTTTTCGGCAAATGAACAGGGAAGTAGCGGGAGGCCATACTAAAGGAAGCAGCAGACTACATGCTGCCACTAGAAATGGGGTATACTGATTTGTAATTTACAGTACAGCAAGAAGAAGATTAACACAGCCCCGCTGCATATTAACAATGACCTAGAAAAGTAGTTCTGAATGAGGTCATAGGCCCAAATACTTGAGACAAAGTACACATGCAACTCTGGAGCCATCATAGTTAGCAATATACCACATCTGGTGCACCATTCAAGTGACAATGAGCACATATTTAGTCAAACTATTGCATCTAAATCTGATCCAAATATGCAAAGTCTTGGAAGAACAACTATCTGGTCTGATGCTCAGAAGCAGACTGCTGTATGATGTAAGATGTCAGTAGCAGAAATAAACAGTGCAAGGCTAGAGAGGTCAAGAGAGGAGGAACAATCACTAAAATAAGGGGTTTACAGCTCTCTAATGTGACAAAACATAATCAGATATTTTTGTACTTAAAGAAGGGACCAACAAAAAAAAACAGATACATTTAGGCAAAGGAAGAGACAAACCAAAACATTTAGGCAAAAGAAGAGACAAACCAAATCAAAAACTTTTTGGGGAGGTCAGTAAATATTGGTCCCAAAAGCACATCTCCATCTGTGCTTTTTATTACATGACCTATCAGTAACTAAGTAGAAGTTGTATTAGTGTACCAGAATGAAAGCCATGTTGGCATTTATTTCGTATGCCATACCTTCTAAGGTACTCAGAAATTTGAAGAGACACCTTAGCTAAGACAGAAGGAAAGCCGTCTGGCCAATAGCAGAATGGAAAGTAAGAGATGGCAGCTTCAGGACTGGGGACTATAGCTGCATACTTCTGTTTCTAATAGGTTCATAGGTGTGTACTAGGCTAATGGCCCTGGGGCCTTTACAAGCCTAGCCATAGGATTACCCTGGTATAATGCCACCCGACCTTAGTTCCCAGTGCCTCTGTCGAGTAGAGCCACTGGAGTTATCCCAGGGGTGAATTTTCTGGTCCCCATCAATTCATCAAGATTTCTCTTGAAGAGGGTCAGTGAGGTGCTCTGCTGGATATGTATGGAAAAGTCTATTCCACAGCATGGGCAGTCTCTGGGTTATGAACCTGTCCCTCCAGCATGTTCTGTTAATCGTGGTAATGAGGTTGAGGTCTCTGTAGCATGTTATGCAGAGGGATTGGGATTTCTTTAGATGTAGCACTTCTAACAGAGCTGGGTCAGACATGGCTTTGTAAGTCAAGCAGAGAGCGCCTCTAAGTAGGCGATATGAGACAGAGAATAGATGGAGATTTTTGAGTCTGTCTATATAGCATAAGTGTTTAAGGCCTAGGATCCTCTTTGTGAGGTACTTTTGTGGCCTCTCCAGTTGTTGCAGGTGTCTAGTGAGGTACATGCCAAATGGGGCACTGTACTCAATGACTGGCCTAATGAGGGAAGAGTAGAAGGAGACAATGACCTCTTTCTTCCTGGATGCAAAACCTTTAGTAATGAGATGTGCCACATAGGACTTTCTGACCACAGTGGCAAAGTGGTGATCAAAAGAGAGGTTGCTGTCAACCTGTGTTCCCAGATCTCTTATAACGACTTCTGTATTCAGTAGACTACCGTAAATGTGGGAATTCATGGGAACCGGGTTTTTCCCAAAGGGGATAACAACATTTTTTGGCATTGAGCTTAAGGCCATGGTTCTGACGCCAGTCGGTCTCAGTGAGGCCATTCTGTAGGACATCAACATCACATGGGGGGTTAATAATAGCTCCCAACTTGGAATAGTTTGTGAACTTTGTCAGCCAGAGTCTTTTCATGTTGTACTGGACTTCAGAGAAGTAGATACCAAACAGGAGAGGACCCAGGACCGAACTCGGTGGGACTCCACTAGTGACTAGTCGGCAGTCTGACTTGGAATCAGCTACTTTCACACCGTAGCTTCTATCAGTGAGCCAGTTTGCAACCCACCTAGTGATATACTTGTTGATGCCTAGCTTCGTGAGTTTTTCTATGATTCCTGAGTGGGGAATGGTATCAAAAGCCTTGTCCAGATCAATGTACGCTGTACGAACCACCTTGACTTCATCCACAGTTCTGGTGACTGACTCAAAAAAGTCGATCAAGATGAGCAGGCATGATCCACCCTTCACAAAACCAAAATGTGTGGGATCCAGAGTTTGGAGATTCCCTATATCCTTGTTTATTAGGTCCATGATGATGCGTTCCATAGCTTTGCATATCTGGCTCGTCAGGCTAATGGGGCGATAGTTGCCAAGGTCTGTAGTCGCTCCTCCTTTGTGAAAAAGGATGAATGTAGCAGTGCGCCATTCGGTAGGGACAAAGCCTGAGGTGAGGCTGTGATTGAACAGTGCACACAGGTGAGGTGCCAGTTCACTCTGTAGTTCATGTAGAACACAGCCAGGGATATTGTCAGGTCCCATAGAAGTTGTATTCTTGGCCTTGGACAGTGCTGTTTTAACCTGTGCAGCAGTAATACTGGGTGCCTGGCAACCTACTGATATTATGATTGGTCCTTGGGGTGGGGGCGGGGTAAAGTTGGCATTGAATCTGTCAGCCAGTATACTGGCAATATCGGTTGTCTCGGTATAGGAGGCACCATTGTGCAGTAGCTCAGAGCAAATCTGGGTATTGCCGTGGAGATTATTTACATAACTATAGAAGGCCTTGTGGTTGTCTTTACTACCCGTTGCAATTCTGTTTTTATAACTAGCTTTAGAGGCTTTACTGAGGTATCTCAACTATTTGTTGAGGCAGATACGGGGGGTTTTCCAGTCTTGGGACTTCACCTTATTCCGCATCAGTTTCCTACTTCTGTTGTAGAGTTTGTTTATGGCAGGGGACCACCAGATTGGCTTCCTTTTTTTGGAGGACAGCGTCTTGGTTCTATTGGGTATGGCGAGATCCATGCATTTGTGTACAGGTTTGTACAGTGCATTGGTGTACGATTCAGCTGTCATACAACTATTCTCCATTTGCATGGGTGCCATGAAGTTAGCCACCTCTGTTTTTAGGAGCCCAAAGTTAGCTTTGGAGAAGTTTTTCATGGTGGTTACCTTTGCGGTGGGGGGGGGTGGATTTCCAAGGTGATTAGTTTGTGGTCGGATCTAACCAGAGAGGAGCTGACTATTGGTGTACAGCAATGGTTGCCCAGGTTAGTAATAACCAGGTCAAGGATGTTGCTACCTCTAGTGGGGGTAAGAATGAGCTGGTCCAGGGCATTGGATTTAATGAACTCCAAGAAATGTTGGGCAAGTTGGTACAGGAGTAGTTTTCCCAGTTAATGGAGGGGTAGTTGAAGTCGCCTAGTAAGAGAGTGTTAGGTTGGACCCTAACATTCTCCAGGGTGCTTAGGAACATGGAGTGCGAGTCTTGGGACATGGCTGGGGACCTACAGCAGGGTATGACCTGAATCGCTGTCTTACCCAATGTTAGCTGCACCTGAAGCATCTCTGATGCGTTATGTTGGGCTACCAGTCTGGAGGTGTGCACATCCTTTATGAATATGGAAACACCACCGCCTTTAGAGCTTCGGTCCAAGTTCTGGGGCCGAAAGGTGTGAAATGAGTTGTAGCCTGGTAGTGCAGGGGGGTCCTTTCTGCTGCCTTGAACCAGGTCTCTGTTACAGCACAAATGTCGATGTTCTCCATTTTAAGGAGTGCTTCGAGCGAGTGCATTTTGAGATTTAGACTTCTAGTGTTGAGCAGCGTGACCCTTAGATGTGCAGCAAAAATTTACACTAGATGCAATTGCAAACAATTGTGAAATTACTGATGATATGCATAATATAGATTTCAACACAAAAAATGAAAAATATAACAGGATGAAATACATCATTCTCTCGGCTGTCTACTGAAGGCAGTGTAGAGAAAAGGAACATATTTTGTAAAACTGTGTCAAACATACAAGAAGAGAATTCTCAAGTAAGACTGAAAACAATTTGAAAGAGTTTATCTGTTTAAAGTTGGCTAGGTCACATTAACAGGTTATCTAGCTCCAGTTAAGTTACAGCAACACTTTATCTTGCTCCAGGGGCAAATTTGTTCATCTAGGATGGGGGGGGGGGGGGCAACTAATTTTAAGGCATGCAGTTTTATGCCTCCAGACTGCCTCTGTACTAAAGATTCCTCAGTGTAATAAAACAATCACAGAGCTAATAGGAATTGGTCTTTTTCTTGTCGTGTCAGGTAATATCCCAAAGCTAAGAATGATTCCCAAGTCAGTGGATATCCAAGAAAGTTGTCCACTTTTAAAGCATATTGTGATGGTTGGAAAGTATTTGTTGTGGAAAGGAACAAGAGCATGAAGGAATTCTCAGTAAGAAGATTGTGAATGCAAGTCATTAAAAATAAATAAATGACCAGCCAGGTGAACTAAGTTGTTGAAAGGTCAAAAAGGGTTTATGGGAAAGTAAAGTTTCAGCAGCCATAATTCTGGCAGGAACTCTGCATCATCCAGGCCCATCTGCTTGTAAATGTTTAATCTCCCAAGCCCCTGCTTACACTATCAGAGCTTGTCAGATATTTGTAATGCATGGTTAGGCTTAAAAAGGCCCAACTGTCATTAGCAGAGTATATACCTATGAACCTATTTGGCAATCTGCTACAAACAGAACTAGGGAATGGACACGGAGAACTAAAGGAAGGGCATCTTAGCGGAGTATAATGGAGGGGATTTGGCTGCAACAATATAATATATTATAGCAAAAAGATTCACATATGTTGGGTTACATGCATAAAGTTAAGTTGCATTAAAAAGAAGCTTAGTGACATAATTGTACATTGCTATAGTTCAATAGGTCAACAATAACATTTTTTGTTTGTATAAAATTATGCAAATGCATAGTAGACACACTGGAGAGAAAGGTGTAATGATGTACTAAGTATGGTCCTTTTGAGGGTATATAAAGGGAAGGAAGACTAGGTAGGGTCATGGCAAGGGCAGGTTCTGGAATTGAGAAAATAAGCTTTTAGTTCATTTTTAAAGTGTGAGGTGTGGGAGATTGAACGTAAGTCAAGGGGAAGTTTGTTCCAAGCATGGGCAAGGGAGTGTTTGTAGAGTAGTTTGCCTACTGACCTTTTTGGGTGGTAGATATCAAGTAATTGTTGGTTAGAAGTACGGAGGGTCCGGGATGGGATGTAGATGAAGACTAAGGAAGATAGAGATGGACAGAATGAGGTTTTATAAAGAATAGAGTGTAGCATATGAAATTGATAAGATAGCAGACATTGGGGATTAGAATAGAGAGGTCCAGGATAGGACGCCAGCAGCTGTCTTTTCTGGGTACAAGGAAAAGTCTTGAATAAAAACCTTGTCCCCTTTCTTCTGCTGGGACAGGTTGAATAGCCCTGATACTTAGGAGAGAGAGAACCTGCTGTTGGGCCTCTGCCCACCGGTTTAGGGGTAGGTCTGGCCAACCGTTTGAAGTTGGTAGGGTGTGGAAGTGGAATCTGTATCCTTGGGAAACTATATTCAAAACCCATTTGTCCTGGGTAATGAGTTCCCAGTTTTTTGTATGCAGGGCGAGCTTTCCTCCTAAGGGAGCAGGCAGTTCAGCAGGGCTTGGAAGGGTTAAGGTTAAGTCATTGTGCCATTTTTCCGTAGGGGGGTGTCTTACCACTTTGGAAGTGGGAGCCCCCCACTGCTTAGGCCTGTGCATAGCCTGAGACTGTAACCTAGGTGGTCTGCTGTTCCTGTGTTTGGACTGAGAAGGCCTGGAAGAGACTGGAAAGGTCCAATTCTTTGAAGGACAATGCCTACTAAATCTGGTAGGCTGTACTTGTATGAAATCTTTAACAGTTTGCATAGATTTAGCTTTTTCCTCTGTCTTTTTGAGGACTTCTTCTGCCTTGTTGTCAAACAGGCGGTCTTGGTTTAAGGGAGCATCCAGTAATTTAGCTTTAACATGATCTGGCAAGTTTTGCTCCTTAAGCCAAGCATGCCATCTAAGTACAGACCCAGTGACAGCAGCCCTGCAAGATGCTTCTAAAGAGTCAAAACCACATTGCAAAGTACGTTTATCAACTTGTTCTGCAGAATGCATTAAATCTTGCAATTCTTTGTGTTCAGCACAGTCAGGAATCGACATAATTTTCTGTTTAAGTAGTTCCACAATATGCTGCCGGTACTTTAACATATTAAACTGGCAATTTAAAGCCCTAATGGCCAAAGAAGCAGAAGTGTAAACCTTCTTACCCCATCTGTGCAAGGCTCTAGAATCTCTATCAGAAGGGGTAGGATTTTTGGCAGCAGTAGCCTTAATGCTTTTTGGTTCTTGGGAAATGGTCTCTGGATCCGCAGTAGGATTCTTGAAGAGGAACTTGAGAGTCAGATACTCTGTAATACCTGTCAGGTTTTCTGGGAGCTGGAGGTAAAGTGTCTGGGGAAAGGCTAGATTCCAAGAAGGCATAATCTACAATGTCCAGAACAGGAGGGATAGCTAAAGGCCTGTGTTGAGGAAGGAGTAAGAATTCCCTAAGCCTCTTTTTGGAGTCAGAGTAATCCTGGCTTTCCCAGCGAAAAAGCTCCCCAAGAGTATGCAAGGTTTCACCAAGAGAGAAATTCTCTGGAGGGGAAGCAGAGGGAATGGAGTCCTCTGCATCAGAATCCTCATAGGTAGAAAAGGGCAAATCCTGGTCATCAGAGGAAACAGAAATTTCAGAATCCTGATCAGAAGAATCAGAAGGAAAATCAGTCCTAGGTCTCTTAGAGGGGGAAGGGTGGCTTCCCCTGATTAGAGTAATAAGGTCTTCAGCCATTCTTATCATTTGTTTTTTAGGCATAGGGGCCTGACCATGTGGTCTGAGCGTCGGTTTTCTAGGCATGGATCGAGTTTTAGGCCTTGAAGAAGAAGATGGCATCAGTTTAATATGCAGGTCAGTAGGCCTGAATACACCCTCAGAAACCGGTGCCTGCACAGCGGCTGCGGACCCATCCAAGGTAGACACATCCACAGGTTTCACAGTCGAAGAAGCATCTTGCGGCATACCGGACTCCCGAATGGGTCTCAGTAGAAACCTGCAAATCTGAAGTAGCAGGTAACAGGGGCTGCGAAAGTGCCTGAGTACTGGCAACTAGCTTAGGAGAAGCGTCGTCAGCAGCTTTGGACTTATCCGGTCTCTGTCTTTATCTTTGCATTTTTTCAGAATGTCAGTAGTCTGGTGACTTACCGAAGCTATTTCTGGATAATTGAACAGAGTACCAAAATATTTATATGCATAAATGAACCGACGATGAATAGTACAAGGTTTGAATAAGGCACAAAACCAACACCGAGGTACATCGTGGTCTGGGCCTAAGCAAGGAATGCAAGTACGAATGAAAATCTTTGCGAGGTATTTGCTTTCCACAAGAAATACAATTGTTAACTTTTACTAACATCGGTTTAGAGCAAGAAAAAGGATCCCCAATGGGGTGCTTAGCTTAGTTGAAGACTTCAGATCTGAAACTCGAAAACGAAAATTTCAGGAGTCGGCCGACCGGCACTTGCGAACTGCTTCTGCTTCAGGTACCGCACAACAAGAAAGACTGATGTAATGGCATCGATTGCATGCTTTAGACCCGTCTACCTGATGTCATGGAAGATGAGACAGCTACCGAAGCAGGACCCAAGACTTAGATAATCAGGCCAACTGAGGGCTACTGCAAGCAGATAACCCAAATGTGATGACTGCAACAGTGAAACACGAAGAACATCAAAAGGGTAACAAAAGAAAGTCATATGGAGCAAAGGATCACTTATTGCTAAATAAAGTCATACTGGAGAATTAAAAAGGGGAATAATCTAAGTATGGCATGGATAGATTACAAAAAAGCATCTGACAGTATCCCACATTCATGGACAAAGAAGTGCTTACAGATGTACAAGATACACCTATGTTGATTAATTACATTACAGTGACCATGAAACAGTGGCAAACCACTTTGGAGCTAAGCCCTGATAAAAAACAAATTATCCCATGGATAAAAATTCGAAGGGGATATTAATGGGTGACTGTCACCACTGCACTTCTGTCTTGCCCTTAACCCATTAAAGTATCTCTTTAACAGATTAGGCCATAGTTACAACTTGGCTCCCGTAAACAACCAAGTATAAAGACTTATCTTCTTTTTGTGGATGACTTAAAACTGTATAGTTCATCCAGTGATACGCTGAAAGCACAACTGCAAGTGGTCAAAACTTTCTCAGATGAAATAAGAATGTCATTTGGTCTTGATAAATATGCAAAAGCAACATTTATAGCAGGAAAGCTGCAGCGCCAAGAAAATATCAATCTGAGGCATGAATGTGATATAAAGGAACTTGAGCAGGAGGGAGTACATAAACATTTGAGAATTAATGAAGGTTCAACAATAAAACATGAACGAATGTGAACAAAACCCAGTAAGGAATATTTTAGAAGACTAAAATCAATACTAAAAACAGCCCTGACATCTAGGAATAAAATCCAAGCTATAAAACAATGTATTTTTCCTGTTCTAACTTACAGTTTTGGGGTGACTGATTGGCCCCAAAATGTACTGGATCAGTTGGAGAAGAAAACGAGAAAAAATGCTTCATGCTTATCAAATGATATATAAAAAAATTAGTGCATACCAAGATTACATATTCCTCATTCTGAAGAAGGTATGGGCCTTCTTAAAATTGATTACATATATACATATCTCCAATTGCAGGACTGCATGCATATCATACCTCTCAACCTGGAAACATCAAACATCTGGACAAGGCCCATGAAAAATAGGTACAAATCTGTATGCTGATTAACATCAAATTTCCATACATAATTATGTAACCACTCCCACTCCAGTGGAATTGTGGGTTACCAACTTTCAAATGCAAACTGAAGAACAGACAACCAAAATATGGCACCGGAGACCCCCTGCAGCCATTCCAATGTCCCATTACCTGACTATTTCGCCCCATTTACCATAAACTCTAATGTGTGCATACTGCTTTACTTCTACAATGATTATTTGGATTTTATTTTTACATTTTATAGCACAATGCACAAACACTAATATAAATCTGCTAAATAAAGCAATACTGTCTCACAATGAAAATAGACTTGGCATTAAAACATCTCTGCCCTTGAAACTCACATTAATTGAGACAACATGTAAATCCATACCACATCCAAAGAAAATGCATCTGGCCAGTAGTTGATAAAGATTACCTTGGGCCATTTTCAAATCATTGGCCCTTTGCACACAAAACAATAAACATACATGTGTTCTTTGATACACCTTCCTGACTTTATTAAATTATATTAGCGTACAGCAGACTTGTTAGACAGAGAGCATTTTCAATTTATTGTTTGAACATTTTTCCACTAGGCAATGAAAAAAAATGCATGAACCAATAATGACAAAACTGCCCAATTCAGAACATTTACATCATAAAAGTCTACTTCCACACCCACACAATACATCTATTTATAAAATAGAATGATAGTAGTGTAAGCCATAGGCATCTTGCACAGCTTCTTACACTTATTTTCAATTTCAGTTTTTTTTTTGGGTGGGGGGGGCCACAAACATTTTGGAAAGTTGCTAGAATAAAATGTTATGTTACCATGATGCCTTTCACTGTCAAGTCTTGAACCCAGGACCCTGTGCACTACAGTCAGAAAAACATACCACTATGCCAAATCAGCAGTTTCCTGAAAGATAAGAAGACTGAAACTTAAATGGCGATCATTTAGTGAATTGAGTTCAACCTCTTAGCACAAAAAACCTGGACAAAGCCAATGATGGGGGAATACAGAATTCACTTCTTACCTCTCACCATAGCTCTCAACGTCTTAGCAGAAAAAAACCTGGACAAAGCCAATAATGGGGGAATACACCCCCAAAATAGGCATAAATGTATCTTATAAACTTAGAACATTTCTAGAATAAAATGTTTTGTGTTACCATTTATTTTCTGAAGAATATGAAGTCTGAAATTCGAATGCCTGTCATTTAAGTGAATTCTATCCTTCAGTGATTGCCAAAAAAATCCTGAAAACACAGACTTTATGAGGAACAGATCAAAAATATGTGGCATACATTCACAAATGGTGGTGGCTAGGGACTTTAGGCTCTTTTTATCCTGTACCCAAGGTACAGGGTTTGAGCCTGAGTACCTCTAGCCACCAGGCGTATTAAATTGGGGCAATGATTACAGGATCAACACTTACATCAAGTTAGGCAAATTCAGAGATACTCTGTGAAGAGATTCTGCAATATTATAGTTATTTTAATGAATGGCAGGCAGATTATTTATTATTTGTTTCACTTGGTAGTAAACAAACTGGATAAATTTGTCATGTGTGTGCCAACTACTAATATTTTTTTCATTTAAGTATAGTGTCACAACTTAATAGTATGTCACCATATTTTAAAATTGTACTATGCTCTACAGCTGTTTTACATCTGTTTTCTTCTTGTCTTGCGTCCTTAACTGGACTACTATCTATATTTAAATGCTATGTTTTTTTAACTGTATAATGCAAATAATACTTAATGTGGAGCTTTTCTCCCCGGGCCTCCGCTGAAAACGGACCTGTGTCCAGTCGGACTCCCCCGGTTAACAAATGTAAATAAATAAATAAATGAGCATAATGCATATGAAAAATAAAAGGGTCTAAATAATTATGAAATGATACAGACTGAAATACATGGTGGAATTAATACAGACTCATTTTCAGGTATAATTGAATTACTACAGTGTAATATTACACTAGATTATACCATGAAATATATTAATTAGGTTTAATCAAAATATCCAATGAGCTCTTCTGACAAACATGCTAATAACCACCCCCCCCTGCATACCATTTAATATGTTTTGGACAGGGATTTGAGGTTTTAACTCGCACATTATTGTATTAACATTTAATATGCACTAGAACCAACCACCTGAGACTGAACCCAATGTCTTTCAGTGTAGCCTTACAACAACAATTAAAATTTGTCCAGAACGAAACATACACACATTCGCTTTGAGTCTGCACACACCTACTTCAATCCTTTCCGTTCGCTCTGCAGTACTGCTCCAGCCAGAATTCTTTCCTTGCAGGCAGATCTACTCCAACCAGACCTCTTTCCATGCAGATCCACTTCCCAAAAGAGAACGAACTGCTCCATTACGAACGGACGCATTAATCTGAATAAGAAATAACTTGTGCTGCACTGCACGTCCACTTGAATAAAAATAACTGCTCTCATCCGGACTAACGCTTCCTACGCACACATCCATTCAAAAAGCCAGCCAGAAATACGTGAACGTGAGCCCTTGAGCTCAATTCCGACAGGCTAGTAGCACTGATGGAGCTGACATCATCGCGCATGTGATGATGTCAGTTCAAACAGCATAAAAATTAAAAAAGCAGTGAAAAAGTCGGAGATGAAGGGGTGCCTCTCTGGAATCGTGGTGCCCCATTATTTGGACCCCAAAACTCGGTAAAAAACGAGTAATTTAGTACGGTTGGGAGGTATGATACATATCTGCTGACCTCACCAGAACCAAACATAGTGAAAGTTTAAAACATGAGGAGAGGTCTAAGATGACTTCACTGCTTACTTCAGCAGAAGTATACTGGTGTCAAATGGGAATGGAAACCATACCAGAAGTAGACAAAAATCAGGCAGCAACTGTATGTGCCAAAAAACATATACAAGAAGGATCAGATAAGAAGGCAAGAAATGTGAAAAAGGCATAAATACAGTACCATTTCTAGAAAACTCCTGTAACAACCTCATGTCGATCAGGATCTGATGCAGGAATGGTTAAAGAGATGAATTTAAGATGAAATGTTAATATTAGTGTCCCAGGATGGTTAGACTACATACATGTTGGTTTACAAAGTCCATTGAACATGTTGGAGAAACAGATAAATTCATGCTCTTTAAAACAGAACTGGAAATGCATCTTGTTGCTGGGTGTGATACACTAATGACAGAAAGCCTGTATACTGAATGGCATAATAATGTGGCAAGACTGTTGCATTAGGGATTGTGCAAACATTACAAAATTGAAGTAGCCGAGAAGCACTGGAAACATGAGCCACAAAGCATTACACAGAATGTTTAAGTTTATATGACATGGGATTACTCATTACCAACAGTTCAGAAAAACAGACACAAGAAAAACAAATATAGCAGTCCATGAAAAGAAGATAAAAGTAGCACTGATCATTGAAATTGCTATGCCCAATAATTACACTGTCTGACGTACAGAGAGACACAGTCATAAAATACCAGCATTTTCAGGCAGAAACAAGGGCACTGTAGAAGAATACCCACACATTTCCAAAAGTAGTAAGAGCAATGGGTCTCAAAAACAATTTACGGTCATATTCAGATATGTTATCAATATATGCAAGTCTGATGAATTACAGAAAGTCGATTCTGGGCACACCGCGGGTGCGGCAAAGAGGAATTTTGACTACCATCAAAGATTGAAACACTAATTTCATGAACTTTAGTCATACTTTTACTAAGGAATGGGGTCCCTTCCAATCATGGTACTAGAAACTCAAAAAACTTATAGATAAATTAAACCTTTAAAATAGTGTATTAATTGGCGGGTTCACTAATGTCACCACACTGAAACTCCTGGGACTTAATCATACAATATACTTCCAAATATAAACTTAGTTAAATGCAAACAGCATTAGATGTTGTCTGCAGCTCAATCCTTTAGAACCCATACAACATATAATAATACTGCCAGCTTTATGACAGGACTTGTAGCTCTTGAGCGTATTAAACAGGACCACACACTGGGAATTCTGTATATGAACCTCTCCATAGCAAGAGCTTCCTTCTTCAGAAGGTGAACTTCACAGTAAGCAGAATGCTCAATCTTGTTCTCATGGACAGTCATGGAATCAACATAAAATATGGACTACAACAGGTAACAGGAAACAAGCATTTTTAAGCATAGGATTTATTTTTAATACGGCTCAGAAAGTACTGTTGTGTACACTTACTATAAATGTAGATGTTAGAGTATATTCACTGTTGCAGTCACCACATTTGGGTTATCTGCTTGCAGTAGCCCTCAGTCGGCCTGATTATCAAAGTCTTGGGTCCTGCATCGGATGCTGTCTCATCTTCCATGACGTCAGGTAATCAGGGGTAAAAAGCATGCAGCCGACACCATTACATCAGTTTTTCTTGCCCCAGATGTCAGGTGCCCCCCTAATGGGAAGCAATTAAATATACATACACAAGGTTATACCTCCAACAAAAAAGCAAATACACCAAAAAGCTTTTAAGCATTGTAAAAAGGAATAGAGGTATAGCCAAAAGAAGTTAGGGGGCAGGAGGGAGGGTAACCAGGACAACAGTGAATACACTCGAACATCTACATTTATGGTAAGTGTACACAACTGTACTATGTTCTTCATGTTTCACTGTTGCAGTCATCACATTTGGGTAGATTCCCTAAGCTAAGGATGGGAGGACGGATTTAGATAGCATTAGGACCAGCTATAAGGCCCTGGAAGACTACAGTGTCAAAACCAGCTCTGGATTTAGAGAAAATTGGCAAACGGTAATGCTTGGTGAAAGTATGTACAGAACTCCAGGTAGCAGCTTCTAGGATGTCCCTGGTAGGGACACCTCTGAGAAAGGCTGTAGAGGTAGATGCAGCCCAGGTTGAATGTGGTCGTATCCCCTGTGGGATAGGTTTTCCATGGTGCTTATAGCAGAAATGAATGCAATGGCCTATCCATTTAGAAATGGTTTGCTTTGAAATGGCCTTCCCCTCTACCCCTGCATCAAATGCCACCAGCAGCTGTTCAGATTTCCTGAAAGGTTTAGTCCTGTCCAAGTAAAATCTAAGTTTTCTGTGCCCATCTAGAGTGGAATATCTGTCCCCTTTGTTCTGTGTATTAGAAAAGAAGGTTGACAAATGAATGAATGGACTGATTAAGAGCCACACTGGATACTATCTTGGGCATGAAGGAGGGCACCCTGTCCGCATGAAAGATGACAGGCTCCACTGCCATAAGGGCCTGTAATTCAGACACTCTTCTTGCTGAAGTGATGGCAAAAGGAAGGCTGTTTTCCAAGAAAGGAATTTCAACTCTGCATTTGCAGCTGGCTCAAAAGGAGGTAGTGTTAGCTTTTCCAATACAAAGTTAAGGTCCCAGGTTGGAGTAGGGGCTCTCCTGGGTGGTCTTAAGTTTTTGGCCCCTCTGAGGAACTACTTGAGCAGTGGATGAGAGAAGAGGAGTGGTTCTGTGTGTTGCAATGAGCTGAAATGGCTGAAGCATGAATTTTGATGGAGAAAAAGGAAAGGCCCTTGTGAAGCATAGCAGTTAAGTATTGAAGAATTTGAGTTAAATTGGGCGCTGCTGTACCCACCCCCTGAGTTTGGTTCCTGGGACAGAATCTTTTCCATTTTTCGGCACAAAATTTTCTAGTACGAGGTCTCCTTGCCTCCAGAATGACTTCCAACACTTGTTTAATGAGGGATAGTAACAAAGAGATCAGGTAATTAGCCAGGCTGCCAGGTTCAGGGTTTGAAGCTGAGGGTGCAGAATCTGGCCCTTCTGCTGCAGGTGCTATGGTACCAGCAGTGACACACTACGTAAGAGGGGTTACCAGTGTTGGCGTGGCCAGTCTGGTGCAATAAGTATTGGTTTGTCCTGTTTGATCTTTAGTAGTACCTTGGGAGAGAAGAGGCAGAGAAGGAAAGGCATAAACTGATGAGATTTTTTCCAGGTGAAGGACAGGGCATCCACTTTCCAAGCTTGTTTGTGGGGAGTCCTTGTGCAGAATTTGTCCAATTGGTAGTTCTGGGGGGAGGCAAACAGGTCTATCTCTGGGCTCCATTTGTTTATCAACATGTTGAATGTCTTTGGTTCCAGTTTCCACTCGTGTGGGTCCATGAGATTACTGCTGAGGTCATCTGCCAGTGTATTTAGCTTTTCTGGCAGGAATTGAGCCTGTAGGTGCACTTGGTAGCTCAAGGCTGTGTTCCACAGAGCCATGGCTAGTCTACAGAGAGGGTATGAGTAGGTTCCCCCTGCTTGTTTATGTACAACATAACAGTGGTGTTGTCCGTCTTTACTATTAATTCTCCTGGAAAAATGTCGTACTTGAAGGCTGTCAGAGCATTCTGTACAGCTAACATTTCTTTTTGATGGATATGCAGGTGCATTTGACTTGGGTTCCATTTGCCCTGAATGCACTTCCCTGCCAAGTGAGCCCCCCATGCATAGTCTGATGAGTCTGTTGTTAGCGTTTGCCGGCAGGGGGTAGAGTGAAAGGCAGTCCCTGGTTTTGGTGGCAGGCCTCGGCCCACCAAAGGAACTCTAACTGTAGGCAAGGTATGATATGAATCATTGCTTCGAGATCATGAGAATGTTGACACCATATGCTTTTTAGATACCGTTGTAGTTTCCTCATATGCAGTCTTGCATATGGAATTAGGAGAATGCAGGAGGCCATGAACCCCAAGGCTTGCAGTATTTGTCTTGCAGATAGCAGGGTCTTTGTGGCCGTTAGTTTGAAGTAAGCTGTCAAATGAACTTGTTTCTCTGGTGTGAGGAAAGCCATCTGGGAAGTTGTGTTCAAGCTTGCTCCCAGGAATACAATTTGTTGGCAGGGTACCAGATGTAATTTCTTTTCATTTATGGTGTACCCAGAGAAGTCAGCACTTTTTGTACAAACACCAGATGATTCAATAGTATGTCCTGGCTTTCTGCCTTAATTAGACAATCGTCCAGGTATGGGTATATCTGAATATTTCTTTGCCTGCAAAATGCAATGACTGGAGCTAGGCACTTTGTGAATACCCTGGGCGCAGTAGATTAGGAAAAGGGCAGTGCAAAGAACTGACAGTGCATGACGCCTGCTTTGAAGTGTAGGTATCTTCTGCAAGATTCCCTGATTGGGATATGCAGGTAGGCTTCCTTTAAATCCAGTGTTGCCAACCAGGCATCCTTGCCTAGCATAGGAAGCAACTGATGAAGAGTTAGCATCTTGAATTTTGGGATCACCAAAAAAGTGTTTAGGATAGAGAGATCCACGATAGGATGCCAGGAGCTGTCTTTTCTGGGTACCAGGAAAAGTCTGGAGTAGAAACCTTGTCCCCTTACCTCTTCTGGGAGGGTTTGAATACCCCTTATACTTAAGAGAGAGAGAACTTGCTTTTGAGGCTCTGCCCACTGATTTAGGGGTAGATCTGGCCAACCGTTTGGGGTTGGTAAAGTGTGGAAATGGAATCTGTATCCTTGGGAAACTATGTTTAAAACCCATTTGTCCTGGGTAATGAATTCCCAGTTTTTTGCCTGCAGAGCAATCTTTCCCTCTATAGGAGCAGACAGTTGAGAAGGGCTTAGAAGTTTCAAAGTTAAGTCATTGAGACAGTTTACCATAAGGGTGGGGGGTCTTACTACTCCCTGCTTTGGAAGTGGGAGCCCCCCACTGCTTAGTCCTGTGCCTGTTCTGCTGGTTTTGGGTTTGGACTGAGAAGGCCTGGAAGAGGCAGGAAAGAACCAGTTCTTAGAAGGCCAATGCCTACTAAATCTTGGAGGCTGTACTTGCAGGAAATCTTTAACAGTTTGCATAGATTTAGCTTTTTCCTCCATCTTTTTAAGTACTACTTCTGCTTTGTTGCCAAACAGGCGGTCCTGGTTTTAAGGGAGCATCCAGCAATTTAGCTTTAACATGATCTGGTAAAGATTGCTCCTTAAGTCAAGCATGTCTTCTATGTACAGACCCAGTGACAGCAGCCCTGCAAGATGCCTCTAGTGAATCAAAACCACATTGCAAAGTATGTTTTCCAACTTGTTCAGCAGGATTAAATCCTTTAAATCCTTATTTTCAGCAGAGTCAGGAATCATCATCATTTTCTGTTTAAGCAATCCAATAATATGCTGCTGATACTTTAACATATGAAACTGGCAGTTTAAGGCCCCAATTGCCAAAGTTGTAGAAGTGTATACCTTCTTACCCCATCTATTCAGTGCCCTGGAATCCTTATCAGAAGGGGTAGGATTTTTTGCAGTAGTAGCCTTAATGCCCTTGGGTCCCTGTGAAATGGTCTCAGGATCCGCAGTAGGATTTTTAAAGAGGAACTTGTGAGAGTCAGGAACCATGTAATATCTATCTGGTTTTCTGGGAGCAGGAGGTAAGGAGTCAGGGGCCAAGCTAGACCACAAAAAGGCATCATCAACAATGTCCAATACAGGGGGGATAGCTAAAGGCCTGTGTTAGGGCAGGAGTAAGAAATCCCTAAGCCTCTTTTTAGAATCAGAGTAATACTGGCTTTCCCAGTGGAAATGCTCACTAAGAGTATGCAAGGTTTCACCAAAAGAGAAATCCTCTGGAGGGGAAGCAGAGGGAACAGAGTCCTCTGCATCAGAATCCTCATAGGTAGATAAGGGTAAATCCTGGTCATCAGAGGAAACAGAAATTTCAGAATCCTGATCAGAAGAATCAAAAGTAAATTCAGTCCTAGGTCTCTTAGAGGGGGGAAGTTTGGCTTCCCCTGATTAAAGTAATAAGGTCTTCAGCCACTCTTATCATTTGTTTTTTAGGCATAGAGGCCTGACCATGCGGTCTGGGCATCTGTTTTCTAGGCATGGATCGAGTTTTAGGCCTTGAAGAAGAAGATGGTGTTGGTTTAATATGCAAGTCAGTAGGCCTGAATACACCCTCAGAAGCTGGTGCCTGCATAGCAGCTCTGGACCCACCCAAGGTAGAGACATCCGCAGGCTCTACAGTTGAAGCATCTCACGGCATATCGGTCTCATGTAGAGGCCTGCAAATCTGAAGTAGCGGGTATTAGCGGCTGCGAAAGTGCCTCACTGAGTACTGGCAAACCGGTGACTAGCTTAGGAGAAGCATCGGCGGCAGCTTTGGACCTAGGTGGCCTATCTCTGTCTTTATCTTTGCATTTTTTCGGAATGTCGATAGTCGGGTGGCTTACCGAAGCCATATCTGGATAATTGAACAGAGTACCAAAATATTTAGAAGCATAAATATACAGATGATGAATAGTTTGTTGTTTAAATAAGGCACAAAACAGACAGCGAGGTACGTCGTGGCCAGGGCCTAGGCAAGAAATACAGTAAGAATGAAAATCTTTATGAGGTATTTGCTATCCACAAGAAATACAATTATTGACTTTTACTGACATCGGTTTAGAGCAAGAAAATGTTTCCCCAACGGGGTACTTAGCTTTAGTTAAAGACTTCAGTTCTGAAATTCGAAAATGAAAATTTCAGGAGTTGGCTGACTGGCACTTGCGAACTGCTTCTGCTTCGGGCACCGCACGGCTAGAAAGACTGATGTAATGACATCGGCTGCATGCTTTATACCCCCGACTACCTAACGTCATGGAAGATGAGACAGCAACTGACGCAGGACCCAAGACTTTGATTATCAGGCCGACTGAGGGCTATTGCAAGCAGATAACCCAAATGTGATGACTGCAACAGTGAAACAGAGAAAATCCAAGATGAGCTTTCCAAATCAAGCTAGTTGAATTACCACTTTGGTGGCGTACAGGAATAAAACCCAGGCAACCCTGGGTTCGATTAGCAGCTCAAGAGACTGATGGAGTTGCAAGGAGAGATGGGTTCACTTATCTCACTGGGGGGAGGCACTATGTGAATACGTGGGCATCTCTTTGCGATAATCCTTGGTGCCGGCTGGGGAGGTCGATGTAGGAGACAAGGTCGATAAGGTGGGAAATTGGCAAGGCTGAACTGCTTGCTATGGAGGTGGGGCAATATGACACTTGCCCACATTGCATGGCTACACAGGATTGAACCACATTGCCATGGGGGGGGGATGGGTAGGCCATAAAGTAAAATCACCTGGAAGGATGCAAAGATGTGCCAAGCCCTCAGGGATCTTAAATTTCCAAAAATGGCCCCAGCAATACCAGAATATGTCTAGAGGGGGGCAAGGATATAGCTGGTAGATCCAAAACAGATGAGGCACTGGGGTGCAAGGCCAGTACCAATGAAGGAAAGGAGGGACCAAAAAAATCAAGCTAGTGTATTAATGAAATAATGTCAGAGGCGGAGTGTAAGCTCTAGGCAGACATCTCACCTAGTGGGAATGTACACTATTCTGAGACTTGAAGAGCTGGAAACATGAAGGTGCTGTGGTTAATTCATTGGGTAAGTGGAAAAGGCAGATGTTTAGTTATATTAATTGATAAATCTACCTCAACATTTATCCCACAGCCTCATCTTCGTAGATGAAATATACATTTTTGAGATATACAAGTTCACATGGAAATGGCATGTGACGCTACAGTCATAAAAACAACTGAAAATAATACAAAAGAAAATTGTCTTTATAAATGATTAACTACAGTATAATGACAAAAGAAATCCAAAATGATTGCTGCGTTACACTACCAGGTTTTCTGGGACTGGCTTATCCTTCAAGGATACATGGCTCATATCCATGTTAAGGACAGAACAGATATATATATATATTTTTTGCATTACATGTGGCTTTACAGAGAGATGAATTTTAAAAGAAATATCACTGGACATAAACATTTTAGCAAAAAGTAGATGATGCTCTGATGATAGGGGCAAGTGCAAGCATAGCCAGCTGTAGTTCTGTAAAGAATGATATGCCCTTTGAATATCAAACTGATTTATACAAGATGTGTGTGTTACAAATGTATTAGAACTGCATGTTATTTGTAAATCAAACTAATTTGTACAGATGCTTGTGCTGAAAATGTATTTGTGAGGTTTGCTTGTGTTAAAATGCATCAACAGTGCACCCTGCTGAAATGAAAAGTACATGCATTACTGTAACTGAATTAAATGTATACATTTTAATAGAGGACACTGGGACAGCAAAGGATAGCTTTAACAAAAATGAGCTGTTAACCCATTAAAATGACACTCCACAGTGCTGAACAGGACCGGAAACACTAGGTCTGGAAAAAAGCCTTTGTTCATTAGCTCAGTAAAAAGAAGGGAAGCCCCAGGCACTGCCATAAACATTTAGATGTGCATTGTAGCTGTCCATGTTAAATTCCTGCCTCATCTTCAAAGGGGAATACTGTGAGAACCTAGAGTCAGGTAACCAGATAAGGTCATTCTGCCAGCCCTCTTGGAAATTATATTTTAGATATTACAAAGAGAAATCTCAGAGTATTGAGTATTCTGTTTGGAAGCCTGACCAGAAAGACTGCTCACATTTTTTTTATCTTGCCTTGTCCAAGTAAGTGACTAGAGAAAAGTAAATTATTCTAGATTTTAGTAAGGAATATAGAGAAGCTAAGTTTAGAGATTGATTTTCTTTATTTGTACGAGTCTGTCCATCAATGTTGCTTTTAATATCTTCAATGATTTGAACTCTGTGGTTTACTGTAAATATATATTCAATATCTTCATGTTCTTTTATTGTTTATTATTAAATATATTTAAAACTTTTATGGTGGCTGGGCCTTGCAGAAAGTACTTAACCTTTGACAGTCCTTATATTTATTTGGTGAAACAATGTGGGCCACTCCAGAAGGCCTAGCTGTCTTGGTCAACTACTGTCATTTGTATTAATATTAACTTCATGCAGTATAATTGAATACCCTTTGTAAGACGTATTAAATCACATGGCCAAAACCAGAAAAAACTTGCACAATTTTAGTGGTAGAGCAGGTTAACAAGGATATTCAAGGGCAGATCATTGGTGAGCACTGGATAAAAATGAACTTAAGTGGCAGTTGCTGCTTGATGCCACACTAATCATCCTGGACTTAATGATACCTGCTCCATTAATTCCCTGCTTAAGTTAAAATTTTATGGGGTTAGATACTAATTGGTGGATTTTACACTATTTACTTGTTTTTATTTTTTATATTGTTTATTCGTTACATAGGTATAAATATTTTGCAGTTTTTACATAAATTAATTAATGCATTTCACATATTGGCTGGCTTAGGTCATGTGATGTTAATGATGTGTTATTTAAACTTGTAATTAATTGTTTTAAGTGTTCTGATGACACTCATAATGAACAAAAGCACTTAACCTTTCAATAAAGTACTTTGGTGGTTCACTGTTCCAGTCGTGATTTTAGTTTACCCTTTGTAAGAGCCTTATAGTAAACTAACTGGTGGCAGTGAATCTACCTTATAATCTGGGCAAAGTTGACAGAGTGGGTAATCTATGCCAGCCTTTCCCAGGCACGCGAACATGTGTGATAATTAAATCTTAGAGTGTGTGGATGTGTCAGCTACTTGTGGCAGGGACACAAAAGCACAGGGTTCACAGAGAGGGTGCTGGAGGACCTAGCTTGGACACTCGGCTAAGGACTTAACTCTACAGCTGTACCAGTGGGGAGTCTTACTGGGGGCCTGGGGGGGGGAGAAACAGAAGAAGAGAGGGAAACCCAGCCACTGGACTGAGTGTGTTCCCTGTGTGCTCTTAAGGGAAATTGTGCTTGATGCAGACAGCTGCATCTGGAAATACTGTATCTATTTTTGCTCCAAGTGAACATCCCTCTCCAGTGTCAGTGATGAGGATTCAGGCTCCTTGACTACTGGCTCAGCGTGGGGCCGTCACATATAGGTAGCAGAACAGTGGTGGCCATCACAGATGTGACGATTTTTTATTTTTTGTAGGTGTAATACTGCTTCCAAGAAGCAATGGACACATCATATGGAACAGAGGTTTTCCAAATTTCTGGAGGGGTTAGCAGTGAACATGAATTTGTACATAAGTAGATCATAATGTTAATACAGCTGACCCTACACTTATCAAAGATAAAATGAACTAAATATGTCTGCACACAGAATGTACTGAAAAAGCTGTCATGAATCACTAAATCTTTAGCAGAAATTAATTCAGAGAAATGAAATAAAGAACAAAGACAATACAGACTCAAAAAACTCCTCATAATGCTCATATTTCTTACTTGTAAAGCTTGTGAATTCTTTGTACTCAACATATGAAAATTAATAAAAATGTGTTAAAATGTGGTGTGGGGTCTTAAAAGATTTTTTTTTACACCACAACCACGTAAAAATTATCTTGGTTTGCATGGGTACCTCAAGATCAAATACCCTCAGTAAATGTATTATACATTTTACACAGACAAATGCAACTGCATGCTACAGTGTTCATTTATCATGGAATGAGTTATCTCCAAGTAACAACAAAAATCCAAACATAGTATGAGCACCCTGTTGTATATCCAACTGTAAGGACAGCAAGAAAAAATAAAAATCCAAAATGGATAATACTCTGGATGACAGCCCCTAGGCCTATGGCCTAGGTATACACTGTAAGCTACAGAACAGGTAGTACTAGGATCATGTGACAAAATCAGAAAGGCAACAGATTAAACAATGTAATTATTCAATCTTGTTTTGCGAACATCTAATAATTGCTACAGTATAAAAGGTTACAGAGGGGAAGGTGTCAGGTTTGCTGGGTTTCAGATAGGCCAAGGGCTGGTGGAGTCCTTTTCACTTGTTTTACATATCCAGTAAGACATGGTGTCTTTTTTTACTTGTTTTGCATATCAAATAGGACACTGTGTTCACCCAGCAAACATGTCATCCTCACAATGTATCCTCTGCTTTGAAATAAAATTATTTTTGTGTGAAACTTTTTATACCATCGCTTAGTAGTCTGAAGTTAGCTTTGGAAATGTTTGATGCTTAACCAGTTTTGAGGTGTAGTTGACTTTAATCTAGATGGATACCCCCACACCTTTGGTTCTTCCATGCTCATTTTGAGGTCTGAACATGTGGATGGCATTGACATCTTTCAGTGACTGAAGAGATGTCAGCAGCTTCCAAGGTGAGGAGTGCTTCCAGAAGTGCAGCTTCACGTTTAGACCTCTAACATTAAACAGCAGAACCTTGAGTTTGCCTCAGGTGGATTTTGTTACGTCAGAAATTTTGTTGTTTTGACATTGTCTAAAAAAGGCACTATGGGGAAGGCAGGCGCCTTTGACAGTATCCGAAAGCCTAGAGGAGACTGGTGTAGACCATCTCTGACAAAGCAGCATGGCCTGTCGACGTTGTCATCCTAGGCTGACAGATACTGAATCCCCTTGGACTGACACCAGAATCTAAGCCAATCGTTGAAGTTGATCATTTTTTGTTTATACTGTGGCATTATCCTAGGAGAAGGTAGATTGTTGCTTAGGGTTAAGGTCATACCTGCCTGGGACACAGTATGAGAATTGAGTCATGTCTCTCTTCATATAGTCCAGAGAGGTACGTCTCAAGTCATTCACCCCAACATAAATTATGACAGAGTTGTAATGGTACTTGAGTGCATGCATGATTTGACGGATCCTGGTACCTGACAGGCAGCTGATCACGGTCTTCTCCTTGGCCAGCCTGATGAGGGGGAACATCTGTGTGTCTCACTATGGAGTCACCTCTGACCAGGACATTTGGTTTGGAGATGTTTTGCCTTAGGGGCTTATTTGTTGAGACAACACATTTGTGTGTGTTATTATGTGTAGTGGTTTCTATTTGCTTAATACTGAGAGCACTTTGTTTACATTTGGGAGGTCTCTGAACTTTTGGCACACTTCGTGAGTACCTCCGTGCATTTGGGTCTATGTTTCATGTCTTTAATGTGTGTGAGAGATAAAGAGTGTGCACTGACAACCTGTTTGGTATCTGGTTTGTTGTTACATGAGAGAAGTGATTCCAATTTAATAGTATATTTGCATCTCTCACAGAGGGCATTTGTTTGCTGTAGGATTAAATGGTTGTCAGTATACATGAGGCAATTACTACATTGCCTCAGTATTCCCATGTTAATTGGGCTGGCTGGAGAAATGATGGAATATTGTCTGTACATTATAGCAGGTTTTTACTGTATGGGCTATTAGAGAAAGGACTGGGCTAGATTGACCAGTTTTTGCACAAGGACTATCAAACTATTAGGGAAAGGAGTGGGCTAGACTGACCAGTTTTGTGTACAAGGACTATCAAAGGTTATTAAATTGAGGGTTGTGGATGATGGTTGTGGTAACGCTGCTCACTGCACAACTAAGCTGCCTTTAGTGCGACAAAGAAGCTTGTGAGTGTTCAACTGACAGTTGTCTAGGGAAAAATTGTGTTTCAAGGTGTTTGCGTCTATACAGGCCACAGCTAAACCCTGCTGTGCAATGCACAGCGATGAGCAAATACGAGGCTTAAATACAGGTGAAATTAAACAGTTTTAATCCAATATACCAATAGGAATGTACACAACGAACCTTCCTTCAGCAATTCCCAGCTCAGGCATGGCTGGATCCACACTCTTTTGCCACAAGGATACAGGAGAGCCTTTCTGAATGTAAGATGGCTAAGTTTAGTGCTCGAGTGTAACAAAAACAGACTAGATTCAGCACGTCTGAATACAGACTATGCTACCTACGCTGAAAACAGTTGAAAACAAGTGCAGAAAATATGCAGTCACAATAGTAAAAACACAGAAAAAAATGCAATGATCAGATACAATGCAATTTAAAAAGTGCAAAAGAGGCACAAAATATACTTATTTTCTTGATACAGAAATCTCTAGAGTTTCCCCAACCTAAACACACCAGGCTACCTCCCAGTACACTAGATGGAAAATCCACTGACCTCTTGATGTAAAAACAAGTGCTTGCTAAAGTGTAAGACTATGCTACTTTAAACAGCAGCTAACTAGAAAATGAATTCATATCAAGTAAATCAGAAGAACAGGCAATGAGGCGCAAAATGCACCTTTCAATACAAGCACAAGGAAAGGCAAATAAATAATTCAATTTTATCAACAGCAGTGTATAAAGGCAGAAGCTTACTAAGCTCAGTTTACAGTAGGGGTAGTTGACTTAAAATCACCAAGTTTAAAAAGCACGTCAACAAAGGAGAGAGTGGGTGGGAATCACCAGCACTGCTTTAGTTTATGCAGGCTTGAAATCTTTTCAGCAAAAGGCAAAGGGCCAGAAATTCACTGTGTATTTAAGTATCTTTCAAGAGACAATGGGAAAAAAAACATGAAATTTGCAGCCTAGATAATTTAAGTGTCTACCTCTCACATAGAAGAAACATACTAGGCCAAGCACATTTCTTCAAACAGAAAATAAAATGAAATAGGTGCAGAAGAAAGCACCACTAACAGTTACAGACAAAAAAAATAGGTATAATTTCCTCACCCAGCAGGGAAATAAGAGCAGTACTTTAGTTTATGCAGGCTTGAACTCTTTTCAGCAAAAGATTCAGTGCACACTGGGGCTCAACAGGATACTGACAATATTTATTAACATACCTCTTAACTGCCCAGATTTTCACAGAATGTCCAGATCTTTACCTCGTATTGTTGGTCACTTCCTCACAAAATTTGTTTTTTTTCTGGCAAATCATTGAAAATCGAAGTCAGTAAATAATGGCATACATTTCGGTTTCAGAATTTATATCCTTTAGAAAATACATGTTAACCAAACCTGTTATTCTAATAACTTTCAAAGTTCATAACAGCAATATTTAACATCTGTCCCTATTTGCCCCCCCCTCCATTATTTTCAGCCTTGTCCAGATTTCTTAAGCTAACAAGGTGAACAGTATGCTTATGCATAAGACAATGGCTGCACCAGCTTTTATGGGTCTCACATACAGAGAATCTTATGCCAATTAAAACACTTGTTACATGCTGACCTAACATAATGTCAGGTTTTCACTACTATGACTTGTGGTGTAGCTTCCACAAAGGTAGAACACTGTTGATGGAACAACCAGAAGTGAGTCCTGGTACTTTGTATGCCTTTGAAATGCACTTGCCATTTGAGTTACATTTTTTCAAGAGTGGTATTTTTATTTCATTCCAGTGGCCCCATTTTAGTTTGTCAGTAATTTGGAAAAGAAATCCTTGGTGGTCTAGGTGGTCACGGCTTGTATAGTAAGTGCAAAGTTGAAAACTTTCAGCCTGATGTCTGAGATGTGGTGGGTTATTCTTATTTTAAACTTAGTAAGCTAACTATAAAATCAAGCCTATTACTTTCTCTATTGTCTCTATAACCCTCAGTTTCCCTGAAAAGTAAGAGACTGTATATCACAGTGTCATCAGACCAGAGGAAGAGGTGCTCATGTGTTATATATCCTAATCTGGGGGTGGAGGGAGGGCAGTTACCAGAAGTGGAGTTACTATTCAGCAACAAAGCATCACGATCATGGGATATACAAGGCAATTAGACTACAGGCAGTGTTGTACCTAGCTAATAACCATCCTCAGGCCTATTACCGTTTTCCAGGAGTGTAAAGTCTACAAGTCCTGGAGTACATTTAGGGATACCCATCCAGCTGTCCAAGCTGTGCTTGAATGACAACTGGAAATTGCACTAATTGATATGTAAGTGCAGCCTATTCCAGAGCATGGGGAAGTGCAGAGTAATGTCTGACTTACCAAGAAAAAGTAGGTCAAGAATAATGGTATCCCTGGCAGTACAGCAGGCGAAGCACAGACCTCCATGACAGAGTCTAAACTAAACAGAATATAAAACATATACTTGAGTTTCTCCTAGGAGGAAAGGTATTTAAAGGCAAAGATCCTTTTTTGTTAGGAGAGTCTGTGTTTTCTTTAATGCGTCTAGTAAGATAAATGCCAAAAGATTAATTATTACTCTACAATGGAATAATAACCTACTTGGTTTCAGAAGAAATACTTAGGCAGGTGTTGGAACCTTGGGTGTTGTGCTACTATCTCTGACCTTTGTAAGGACTTGCCCTCTCCTTCAGCTTTCACCAGAGTCGGGTGCTTAATGTCAGACTAATCTGGAATCAACCAGGCAGTGTATCACATGTACTCTGTATAGTTGATCAAGCATTTGTTATGAAGACCTAGCTGTGATACAACAGTGAACATTAACAGGCAGTATTCACGCCTACATGTATACAACTTATTTACAACACTAGGCAGGGTAGTATCAATGGTAGAATAGCAGTTACTTTCTTCAATGATTATCAGGTAGATATTAGTAGCACCAACAAAATACTTCTGAAGACGTCCTCGGAGAAGTGAACTATAGATTTCTCTTAGGGTATCCTGTCAGATATCTAGTAGCACTTCTACTAAAGTTAAATGTTTTCTCCATCAGCTTAGGCATGGATCCTCCATAGCTCATCAAGGGTGATTTTAATGCCTAGGACAATGGAGAGACCAGTGAGCAGGCTGCAGACCTTAATCTTTTTGTGTGATTTTTTGGCTTCATTTGCATAGTTAACACTGCCACCGATAAATAAAAGCATTCTTTGGGCTTAGTGTGGCAAAAAAGTCTAGAAACCAAAGACATGGTAGTGAAAACTTTCTCTTTGTCCAACCTTTACCTGGATTATTTGTTGTAGACTAGAGCTTTCAAGTGTTATACAACCTACTGCGACGCTAGTTAAATGTTTGAACAGAAGCCAGCAGTGGTGCTCTGATGTTCATAAGTTGATCAGCTCTTGGTCTAAATTCTCCAAGTATTTTGGATTTCTAATAATATGACAAGAAAGGAACCCATTCCTAAATCGAAGTGTAATTAAAGTTTATGAAATTAGCATTGTTTCAATCTCTGATGTTAGCCAAAAGTGCTCTTTGCAGCACCCGGAATGTGCCCAGAATTGACTCTTCTGCAATTCATACAGAGTTGCATGTATCAGCAGCATATCGAAGTAAGACTGAATTCTTTTTTATGAGACCCACTGCTCAACCTACTACTGGAACTGTCTGGGAATCTTTCTTCCACATTGCCCTTGATTCTGCCTGCAAATCCTGGTATTTTATGACTTTGTCCCTCTCTGTACGCAAGACACTGTAATCACTGGGTGTACAATTTCAATGATCAATGCCTTCTTTTCATGGAGTACTATATCTGGTTTTATAACATCTATTTTTTGGTGATTCTATGCGATAGAAACATAATTCCCTATAACATTTCATGGCTCATGTTTCTAATGCTTCTCAGCGCTCTCTGCCATGAGTGTTCTACACCCAGCAACAAGATGTGCAACTGTTTCCAGCTGTTTTAAGAACCTGCATTTATCTGTTTCTTCTACATGTTCAACGGACTTTGTAAAGCAACAACTGCGCAAGTCCACTATCTGGGTCACTAATATTAACCTTTCATCTTTTGGTTTAACTTCACCTCTCCTTAACCATTCCTGTGTCTGATCTTGATCAACATGGGGTTGTCACAGCAGTTTTCTGTACTTGCAAATACAAGTATGCCTTTTCTACATTTCTTGCCTGCTCATCTGATCCTTCTCCTTATATTCTTTCATTTTTTTTGGCACATTCAGTTGCTGCCTGATATCTGTCTAGTTCTGGTTCGATTTCCCTTCCTTACTGGCACCAATATGCTTCTTCTAAACATGCTAAATGTCTGGATCTGATGAGGTCAGCAGATATGTATGCAGTCCTGCAATTGTAGATCTATACATGTAATCAATTTTGAGGAGGACTATACCTCTTTCAGAAAGATGAAAATATAATCTGAGTATAAACTGGTTTTATACGTCATTTGATAAGCATGAAGCATTTTTCTTGTTTTCCTGTCCATCTGATCCAATACTTTTTGGGGCCAGTCAATCACCCCAAAACTATAAGTTAGAACAGCAGGAACAAATTGGTTTACAGCTAAGACTTTGTCCCAGATGTCAGGGCTGTTTGTAGTATTAATTTTAGTCTTCTAAAATATTGTTCACTGAGTTTTGTTCATACTTTGTCATGTTTTATCATCAATTCCCAAATATTTATACACTTTTTTCTGCTCAAGTTCCTTAATATCACATACCTGTCTGAAACTATTTTTTTAATGCTGCTTTTGCAAACTTATCAAGACTAAATGACATTCTTATATAATCCAAAAAAAGTTCTGATCACTTCTAGTTGTTCTTTCAGTTCGTCTAATGAACTATACAGTTTTAAATCATCCACAAAAAGATGATGAGAAGTCTTTCAACTTTGTTGTTGTCTGGGAGCCAAATTGTAACCATGACCTAATCAGTTAAGCAGACAGCTTAATGAGTTAAGGGCGAGACAAGAGTGGAGGTAACAAAGACTGCCTGAAATATCCCACTTAGAATTTTTATCCTTGTGATAACAACTTGCCCGATTCTGAGTGGGAGTAGTGCTGAGGATGCAGATTCACTTGTTATGGCCTAGAACATGGGTGCAACTGGGGCTGTAGTATCCAGTGCAGCGATCTATGTACATCTCAGGTCTACAGTACTCAATCAGTCATGGCCTGAACCAGGGCTTTGGACATAGCAGAGGATGGTACAATGGTTGTGAGTACAAATGGCACAGAACAAGCATGCTTGATGCTCATTATGTAACATACCACACAGAATTCTCACATAAGACTGTATGTTACATGTCCAAGGAGACTTCTGCACCATCTAATCAGACAGCTGCATTCGTTCACATAGTGAGCAACAATCCACAGCCCAGCCTGCTGTACCACTCGCAAATTATTTTCTTCCTCCCAGTGTGAGTAATTTGTTTTTGCACTGATAAGGTTGTCAAGATCAGACAGATCATATATATATCAAGATTTGATTACTATAGACCCTAACTGTTTGCTGAGGTACAGCCCTTAACTTCCATTTATATGTAAAGATATTGATAAAGTGACAAGTATGCAAATGTTTTCCTATCTAGCATCTCATGACCTATTTGACCCATGTTTGTCTGGTTTTAGATCCAAGCAAAATACTAAATCTTTATTGAAGTCGTCAGCAACACACCTTGTGGCCCAAGATTAATGGCTGTATTCAGTCAAGGTTCTCCATCTCCAGTGTTTTATGACACAACGGATAATATAGTATTAACTAACATTTTGAAATAAAGTGCGGTTTTACTGGCATCATGCTTGGTTTGCCTCTTACTTTTTGGTTTGCTTACAGAATTAAGCTTAGTTCCTCTTGTTACCATCCTTTGGAGTATGAGATTCCACAGGGCTCAATCTTTATGCTGCTACTGCACATGATATACATGCTACCCCTTAGGGAAAATAATTAAGGGAGAAGTGTTGCTTATGAATTGCATTCAGAAGATATCCAGCTCTATCTCCTTCACTCAGTAGTCCGTGCCAGGCTTTAGCACTTGGAATGCTTCACGTCTAGGTTTAAATAGATGACCTTAGTAACTAAATGTCAACCCAGCCAAGATTGAAGCAAAGCTGGTGCAGGTCAGTGGTCAGTTTAATTTTCCTCTGCTTTCATCCCAGATTACATGAGGGGGTTGACAAGAGACTGGAATTTCTCCAAGTCTGTGATATGTAAGACTTGTTGACAAACCGTCACTCAACAGCCATCTGTTAGCTGCTTAAGATATCTTATCACCCAGAGAATACTGCCTGGATATGGAACTTTACTCCATCAGTTCCTGCAACAATAAAAACATAAACTGGCATATTCTCAACTGGGCTAGTACAACACTCTATGCACTGGGATTTTGGATTGGGACTTGGCTCAGCAGCAGTGTGTGCAGAATTCTGCAGAGACTGATTGTTGACTGGGTGTGCCCTGTCATGACAATTTACCTTTTGGGCTCAGCACTAGATGCCAAGTCTATGCTCAAGATCTTTCTCCTTACCATCTAATCTCTATACATCCAGAGTCCTGCTTATATGAAAGCCCTTCTGGTTCTGTATGTTCCAGCAAATTTCTTCAGGAGAGGGGTGCTAGCTGTCACAAGGACTCGTGGAATATCTTGGTAATCAGTCAGTTTCCCATTTAATTCTGGAACTATGAAATCAGCTACCTTTCTAGATTTAGATATGTGACTCAGACCTTCTTTGGGTCAATAACCTTTTTAGGGATCTTTTTAAAAGCAGCTTTCCATGTGACATTTAACATTAACATTGATTTAATATCTTTTATTGTAGTTTTACCACATTTATTTTAGCTTGCCTGTACAAGATAATAAAATTTAACATTTGTGCAATGCACAATTTGCTCAAGTATTTTAATACTGTTTGTTCAACACTTCACTGCTTGAAATAAACAGGGTCCAGTTTGGGATCATGTCTCATGTAATCAGTTTAACTCATTAACCCCGAGTACCTTCTCATGGCACCTCTGTGCTTAACACCGAGCACTCCATGAGAAGATTCTAATTGCAAGCTGTTACCCCCGAGTGCCTTCCACAAGCGTGAGAAACTGTATTCAAGATTTGTAGGTGAGCTTAATGTAAAACACGCTGAAATCGTAACTGAATGTGTAAATTACCTTATATAGTTATGATTCAGCATGTTTTTACATTAAGCTCACATTAAAGTTCTTCTAGAAAATCATGTTTTAAAGTTCTTGATAAAGCAAGTGGTGGCAGCTTGCAATCCAAGCCACCACTTGCGTCACACCTCCACCCACAACATTATTTTGTTTTGTTTTCCCGAAACAACCAACTTGCAATGTACATTAGCTAGGTCACTGCAACATTTTTTTTTTTTTTTAATAACTGGAATGTTTTAATAAGAAACTAAAATTCTCAATTACTGTTCCATAGTTTTCTGGGTGCCCCAAAGCATGAACTAGTACACTTGAGACAATTCCACTGACAAACTGGCCGTGAGTTGTTTTACTTTGAAGAAGCCCCCATAGCAATTCAAACTTAAAGGGAGAGTGTCAAAAATCCAGTGTCCAGAAAACATTACTTTTTTATTACAGCATTCCATAGCTTGTGCTAAAAAAATACCACATGTTGCTTTCCTTGCTACATTTTTTACTAATTTTCATTGTATTTTAATAGTTTCACTGGAAGTGCTAGCTCTACGGAGATCTGTCCCCGATAATGGCTTGCAATTTAGCTTTGCAGTTGCTGCCGTAGTTCATTGTGCAAAGTCTGTATTTAATTAAAAGTATTACAACTCAGGACAGATTAAAAACCAATATTGTGCTACATGCTACAGTCTATTTATGTGGCAGATGGTTAATGTTGATAGGAAAGCAGCAGAAGTGAAGCGACCATTATGTTGCAATCATACTGAGAAAAAATACTATTCTAAAGCAGGCAGAAGATGCCGCCGAGTTAATGGGTCGTGCTTTCCCATTCTACACGCTTTAGCTGACAAAGAGGAATAAAGCTTTTGATTTGCATCGGAGAACTTACATTAGTATTTACAGAATAAGCATCCAAAGGTGCACAATTTTGTTTTTTGTGGGTAGTGCCGCCGAGTTAACGGATCATGCTTTCCCATTCTACAGGACCCACTCTGTGGCTTATTTTACAGTAATGGCAGATCTTGATGAGCTAAATATCGCATTTGAGATGTT
Organism: Protopterus annectens; assembly: GCF_019279795.1. Classification (NCBI taxonomy): domain Eukaryota; kingdom Metazoa; phylum Chordata; order Ceratodontiformes; family Protopteridae; genus Protopterus; species Protopterus annectens. Next base: position 146,533,116 of record NC_056732.1, read on the forward strand.
ACACCACACTTCCTACTGTTTTTAATAAGTCTCCTGTCTGTTGCTATACTGAGGTGTGTTTGTGTGTGTATAAATATATAGGAATATGTATGCCTATGTGTAGGTCCATCAGATACATTCTAAAGTTTATTATGCCTCCAACATTCAGCCTTTGGGTTATCTAGGACTGTCACTCCTCCCCTACCAATAATACCTCACATTTTGTTTGCCACAACTTACAGTA
>NC_056732.1:146533838-146658838 GCF_019279795.1 Protopterus annectens
AAATTGTATGGGTCTGCATGGTACTTGACCAAGATATTATGCTTTGTTTTTCCAAAAAGGTAAAAAATATGCACAATATCAGCATTCCATGCCAAATATTTAATAATGACTTTGATATACACTATCAACATTTACACTGTTGGAAAGGTCAGTGTCTGCTGAACAACTTTCACATTTACATTTTTAGTCTAGCTCTTATAGTTAAAGAGTTATGAACATTTGTTTTCTGTGTGGTATTACAAATGGATTTTCTGAAAATGAGCTCAGGCTGCACTGTTGTTTCTATGGTGGAATTAAGCAGGCAGCTTTCCCTGAGCTGCTCTGGAGTGAATGAGTTAATCAGCCATTCTTAGGAGCCTAGGCCATGAAAAGAAATTGCATTTTATAACTAATCTGATAGAAATTGTAAGTACATGGCTGCTTCTAGCATTAAAAACATTGTCCAGACAAACACTGCAACTCTGAAGATGGTTGGTTCAAGAACAGCAAACATATTTGCGAAGAGTTTCCATAGCAGGAAATAGATTCCTCAGCCTCCTTCACTCTGTTTATCCTGAGCCATCCCGTCATGTCAACGTATTATAATGCAAATCACTAGATGAACCAACTGGTCCAGGATAGTTTCAGCCATTAATTTATTACTGCAATGCTTCAGAGCATGCCTCTTTGTTGTAATAGCTTGGAAAATATCTGTGGCTCACTTTCATTAGTGTTTACTTTTTATAAACACAATAAATAAATAAACACATTCAAGATGGCATGTTCAAGAATCAGAAATGAAAGTTCTTGTGCAAATACAGAAAGATTCTTATCTCACTTCATTATCTAAGCATCACTTACTAGACACATGCCCCTTTTGTACAGGGACCTAGGAGATCTGCTATAGTTTAAAAAATTTGTTTAGACATGCAAAGTATGCAGATGAATACTATGCAAAGATTATTCCAGGTCAAAATGACAGCACCCATCTGCAGTTTACGGCCTTAACTTGCTAGACTGCAATGCCAGCAATTACTGTACTATTATACAGCGTGTGGGATGCACAAAGGATCTTAGTTTATAAAAAAAAAAAAAACTGTTAAAAGTGTCAGACATTACTGGAAGCTACAGTAAATTCAAGGAAGATCGGGTTCATTACAGCAAGTACTACCCTTTCGCTAAATGTACTGCAACAAATACAGGCTGCTCTTCTCCACAAGTCAATTAGGAGAACACTTACAGAAGTCTGCAAGCAGTGGGGTCTAAGTGAGTGGGTCTGAAATGTGGCACTTGCAAATAGGAGCTCATTCATCCATTCGCCATTTACCAATGTCATCCAGTTCTGAGATGTAAGGAAAACCAAGCTTATCCTGGCATTCAGTAGGTACAAGGCTTAAAAAAACAATCTAGACTGGATGCTAGTTCAGTTTGTGATATTTGTGCGTGCACACATACACACACACATATAATTTTACATATTACACATACATGCATAGACACACACACACACATACAAGCAAACATACATCCATGTATAAACACACAGATATTCGTGCTTGCACACACACGCGCGCACACACACACACACACACACACACACACACACACACACACACACACACACACACACACACACACATGCATAGACACACACACATACAAGCAAACATACATCCATGTATAAACACACAAACGCCACAACATGTACACTTACAGAATATGCAGGACTGATAATTTACCTCATATATATTTTTGGGAAGTGGGGGGGGGGGGGAGCAACATACCGAAAAAGCCTAGATGAACATAGGAAAGATATGCAGACTGTACAAAGGAGGCAACCCTGTCAAAACAAGAAAAGGAGAACTCATCATTCTAGGCTAGCAACACTAACCGCTGCACCACTGTGCTACCCCAAAAGTTGTTTGTAGAGTAAAATGAGCCTGCTTCAGACAGCACTCCTGGATGAGGAGGTGAAGGGGTAAACACTACAGACTAATAAGAGAATAGGATATTGCTGTAAAGCCAATAATCCAACCAAGCAAACGATATGCAAGACCAATTACAAAACTGTATACAACAGAAAACAGAAGTGTTAAAATCAGAGTAAAATGCACAATACAGCTGACAGAGATGTGCGATTTGTACTCATGTACAGGATGAGTGGAAAACTGAGGCTGGAATACAGCGAGTTTTTATGCATACCCCAGAAAACCTGTGCCCTCAAGCCACCACAAATAGGTACGTGATCTTTATTCCAAAATGGCTGCCTAGTGAGAAGCATGTCAACTGAAGCTCCCCGGCAAGATAATTACAAAACAGTCAGTAAAAGAAGTCAGTTTAGTTTAAGTTCTATTCCTGGCTGAAGATTACTCTGTTTGGACGTTGAAGAAAATGTCCCAAGAGAAAAAAAAAAAGATTAAATGAAGAAAAAGACAGCATAAGGGAGGACCCTCCAGAGACCCACACAATTACAAACCCACAAGTCTGACCAGCCTCATATGCAGAGCCATGGAAAGACTTATCATGGAACTGAATAAAGACACAGGGAATTCCAAACACTGGACCTGTCTCAGTTTGGATTAGTCAAGGGTAGGTCATGCTTACTCAACCTGGTGAATTTATTTGAAAAGGTCACAAAGCAATAGATGAAAGCAACATTGTACACACTGCATGCCTCAACCTGGTCAAAGCTTTTGGCACTATTCCTTACTGAGGCATAGTAGGAAAGCTAAATAAACTGATAATAAACCTCTGCTATCCACTGGATTGCCAAATGGCTCAAAGATAGGACTCAAATAATTAAAATAGGAGAAGTTCCCCCCACAAAGAGACCAGCCATCTGTGGAGTCCCCCCAGGGTTCTGTTCTGGGGCCTCTTCTGCTTGGCATCTACTTTTCTGAAGTAAAAGCCAATACCAAAGCGCTCTATCTGACTAAGTTTGCAGATGACTGAAAGCTAGGACTAGTCAATGAATCCCAAAATGACTTGCCCATCCTGCAGGATGGTTAGTCTCAAATAAATAACTGGTGCCAAAATCATGGACTGAAACTACATGCCAAAAAATACATTACTGCATCCTTTGGGAAGTCATCCACCCCAGGGAATTAGCACACTGACAATACGTCTCTTACAGTTGACCCAGTTGTTTGGGATTTGGGAACTTAAGTGGACAGTGACCCAACGTTTGACCAATATGTGTTTACTGCTGTAAGAAAGTCCTTCCATATTGCACAGCTTATAAACAAAGGGACTGTGTCTAGATCTAGGGATGACATTGTCCCGCTTTACTCAGCCCTCATTAGGCTGATCATTGAATATAATGTCCCCTTTGGCATGCATCTGTCCAGGCACATGCAATAATTGGAATACTCACAGAGATAACTTACTAAAAGGATAGAAGGCCTAAACATGTCCTACATGGACTGACAAAGCCCTGTCACTATACTCAGTATCCTACAGACTGCTAAGAGGTGCCATGTCTGATATACAAGGCAGCCTTCAACCCATTACTGACGGATTTACTGCACATTAACAAGTCAAACGGCGTCAGAAATACTTAGTCTAGGAATCTAAACCTCTTCTGCAACATGAACAGAACAGTTTAGAGGGATAGGTGAATCTTGCAGAGGATATTGCTGCTGTGGAACACAGTCTCCATCCACATAAAATAAGGTTCATCCCTGACCATTTTTAAGCTCAACATAGATCTATGAATGGGAGAAAGAAAATTTACACCAGGACTGTCCCATATAATACAAATACACAAAGACAGCTCCTAAATACTTTATCCCATGTAAGGGTCCCCTCAAATTATCTAATGGTATGATCCCAGTATTCTCACTGGAGGTTATAATTATTGAGTACAGGATGGGCAAGGCCATTCTATAACCAAATGGATAGGTTATTTCAAGCACAAAAAGGGAAACTGGCTAAAATGGTATGCAAGGGCAGCTAGCCTAGTACTTACTTATGAACTTATAAGAAATCTGTGCAAAGACTTTGTGAAAAGCAGACCAGTGCATGGTGTAGATGCAAGTTAATGCTTCTAACAACTCTGAACAGAAAAATTCTCAATTGCATTTTGAGGTCTTTTAAAATAATTCCCCAAAAAATATATGGACTGAAGCATGACAAAAGGATCCAGTATACTGTACCTTATTATCAGTAGCAACACAACATAAGCGCTTTCGCAGTAACACTCCATCAGATGTAACAATGACACAGTCAAACCTCATTAAATAGGACAATCAATCAAGTATCTGACCAATAGTAAATCCATACAAAAAGTGCTAATACTCTAATTTCTAACCAACTACCATGTTATAATATATTAAAACTTGCTAAATATAAAAATAATATAAAAAATATACAACATATATTTAAAAATATTATAAAATGTATAAATACTTAATGCATGTAAGTAATAAACATATTACTATCTAAATAAATGGTCTGGCTTTGAGCATGGGTTTTAATGGGGACTTTATCGTTCAACCATGACCAAAATCACCCCTAGGTCAAAGCCTTCTTTAGCTATGTTAAGAATCTAAGTGCCAACTTGCAGATATGCACTGAACTAGTGCAAAATAGCACAAAATATACTTAACCTACTGATATTGCCAACATCCTGGCAGATAGATTCAGTGCAAACTTCACCCCCCTTCTCACCTTCAAAAGGGCCCACAACAATACTGGAAAAGTGTAGTGTCCCAAAAATCACAGATGCACAGGTGAAAACAGCCCTTTCAAAAGCCAAAAACACAGTGTCAATGGGACCAGATGGTGTCCCAGGCTGCGTCTTGCATGAACTAACCCCCCACCTAAACACGCTGTTCAACCTCAGCCTCTCCACAGACTACGTGCCCATAGAATGGCGCACAGCAACAGTTATTCCTCTCCACAAAGGAGGGGCCACAACTGACCCAGGTAACTACTGCCCCATAAGCCTGGTCTGCAAGGCTATGGAGCTTATCATCATGGAACTCATTAACAAAGACATTGGGAACCTCCAAACACTTGACCCGACCCAGTTTTGCTTTAAGGGCAGAGCATGCCTACTAAACCTGGTTGACTTCTTCGAGACAGTCACCAAGGCCAAAGACGAGGGAAAGGAGGTTCACACAGCCTACTTTGACCTCGCCAAGGCTTTCACACCATTCCCCACTTGGGTATTACAGAAAAATTCACCAGCCTGAACATAAACCCCTACGTCACAAGATGGGTTGTCAACTGGCTTACAGACAGAACTCACACAGTAAGAATAGCGGGCTCCAGTTCCGACTCTAAACCAGTCACAAGTGGTGTTCCCGCAAGGCTCTGTCCTGGGACCCCTACTGTTCGGCATATACTTCTCAGAAGTACAGGCAAACACAGGAGGACTATGGCTAACCAAGTTCGCTGATGACTGCAAACTGGGAGCCATAACTGACTCTCCGGCTGACACGGACATCCTCCAAAAGGGCCTTACTGAGATGGACACCTGGTGTCAAAGTCATGGCCTCAAGCTAAATGCCAAAAAATGCATAGTCATCCCATTTGGGAAAAACAAAACACCCACGAATTACCACATAGGTGGCAGCCCCCTTAATACAGAAGAGGTAATAAGAGATCTGTGGACCCAGGTAGATAGTAATCTCTCCTTTGACAATCATATTGCCGAAGCAGTTAGGAACTCCTTCTATGTGGCCCATCTAATTACTAAAGGGTTCGCATCTAGAAATAAAGAGGTTATAGTACCCCACTACTAGGTCACTCATTAGACCCATCACAGAGTACAATGCCCCATTTGGTATGTACCTCACAAGACACTTCCAACAGCTGGAAAGACCACAAAAGTACCTCACCAAGAGGATTACTGGCCTCAAACATATGTCCTATGCAGCCCGACTGAAAAAACTCCAGCTGCACTCAGTGGCATATCGCTTACTCAGAGGTGATCTCTGCCTGACTTACAAAGCCATGTCCAACTCAGATTTGATGGACATGCTCCACCTAAAGAAATCCGTGTCACTGCGAGCCACTCCCTCTAGTGAGCTAAACCTCGTCACAATAAATAGAACATGCCTGAGGGATAGATTCCTGTCACAGAGACTCCCCATGCTTTGGAACAAACTTCCAAATTACATCAGGCAGAGCCCCTCACTAACACTCTTCAAAAGAAACCTTGACGAGTGGATGGGTAAAAGAAAATACACCCATGGGATCACTTCATTGGATCTGCTTGACAGAGGATCAGTTAATTAAATCAATGGGGCGGTGAAAGCAGACACACTCGGGCTAGGCTAATAAATGCCCTTGGGCAGACAGCCTAGTACCTATCTATGAACCTATAATCCATTTTGTTTCTAGATGCTCTGTGAGAGTTTTTTTCTTTTGTCTGCACTCAGTTATCACTATCTGGTATGGGAAGGCAGTCTCTAACTTGCAATACAAACTTATGCTTAGCTAGAACCTAGTCCAATACCCTTCCCTTCTATGTGAAGCTGTAGTATCCTTAACATAGTACAGTGACTACTAATTGATAGACCAGATCTGGCAGTTTTTACTAGGATCAAGAACAGTAGATGCTGTTATAAAAGGGATAATTGGTAGGGTATATAAAGTAAGACATGACAACCATAAGACTCGATTACAGGAGATTATAAAAGTTTTGGGAAAAAAAGAACATAAAAGGCAAACTACAAAGGGACAACTGGAAGAAAGTAGGGCTCCCAAGTATACACCAAAATTCAAAAAGTTTAAGATTTTTGCATAGAATTGTTTGCCTAGATATTTGCATACCCCAAGCAGACATCAGAGGGTTTTCTCACATAGAAACAAATGTTGGAGATGTGATGAGGAAATTGAGAACATGTTTTTGAGAATATAGTGAGCTGATGGATTTTAAAAACTTTCTACATGGTAGTGTCACAGAAATGTCACTGGAGCAAACAATTGTAACTAAGAAAACTATTCTTTTGAGCTGGGATACAGGATCTAAATTGCCATTAAACATTAAGGCCTTACTACTACTGGTGGCCAAAAAGCAATAGATAGAAAATGGAAATCAAAATCTAAACCAACTTTAATGGACGTTTTCAATACTATAAAGGCAATAAAAGTAATGAAGGAAGGATCATTAGAAATGGAAAGGAGCAAATTTCATAGAAATAAATGAAATTTCTGGGAATGATACATGCAGAACAATGATATGGATGAGGAGTGAGGTTTAAGAGAAAGCAGGACTAGAGCAATTTATGTAATTAGTGAACTGAAAATTGTTAAAAAAAAAATCATATAGAAGACACCGCATGACGATAAAGTAAGTTGTTATTACAGGTTGTTTTATTTTCTGTTAATGCATGTAAATTCATACTGCAACTTAATACATGATCCCCGACATTCAATAATACCTGCACTAAGTGTACACTGTTCAGAGTGAAAAGACAACACAGACATAAACTAACACATTCTTCCTTCTAATTTTAGTTTTCCTATCGATATTCTTGCAGCTTTAAATATTGACAGGGATTCATAAAGGTTACCACAAAGTGAAGACTACAAGTACACTAACACAAAATTAGAAGTTATGTACCTATCATAACGTTCCATGTTAGTTGTCTTCTCTCGCCTTCTTTCTTGCTGGATGGGTTCGGAGCCGATCCTCGGCTCCAACTCGGCACTTGCTAAGCTCGAGAGCTAATTCTACCAGCTCGAGGCAACCCTATATCCCATGATGCAAGGCGGAGATTACTCAGATCTCGTTTGGTAGCTAAAGAAATAGTAGTATTTTCTTCCAACTTAGGAGGAAGAAATAAAATACTAAACATCATAAACCTGTAGAAAGGATCCATATAACCTAGTGAAACTAGGAGTTGAACAGGTAGAAAAAGGTAAAACCTCTTAATAGAGGATGAATAATCTTCTCGGTCTGACCAGGCTAGGGGGAAGGAGGGACGCATAAGAAAGAAGGCGAGAGAAGACAACTAACATGGAACGTTATGGTAGGTACATAACTTCTAAATGTTAAGTTGTCAATCTCGCCTTCATTCTTGCTGGATGGGACCGCGTCCCTAGCACCTCTTTCCTGGGTGGCTCATTGGAACAGACTCTTGAGAATGGTGGAACCAAAATTTGCTCTGTCTCTGGAGACCAAATCTAATTTGTAATGTGAGACAAAGGTATGAGGAGAGGCCCATGTGGCTGCTGCACAAATAGTGTCTATTGGAAGTCTAGCTTGAAAAGCTGTAGATGTAGCTAGAGCTCTGGTAGAATGGGCTTTTGGGATAGAAACCAATTCTTTGCCCCTGAGCTGATAAATGTAAGTGATCAAGGAAGACAGCCACCTAGATAAAGTTACCTTAGAAACTGGAAGGCCTTTCCTGTTCTCTGCATAAGATAGAAAAAGTTGATCAGACTTCCTAAAAATTTTTGTCTTTTCTAGATGATATCTCAGCTGACGGTGAACATCGAGATAATGTAACTTTTGTTCAGCTCTATCAGAATAATTCAGGAAAAATACTGGAAGATCAATGGACTGATTCAGGTTAGTCTGAGATGCCACCTTTGGTAAGAAAGACGGATTAGTTCTTAGGGATACCCTATCTTTGTGAAATATTAGATAGGGAGGACGAACACAGAGAGCATGAAGCTCAGATACTCTCCTAGCAGATGTAATGGCAACTAGAAAAAGTGTCTTCCAAGAAAGCAATTTCAAGGAACAGGCAGCTGCAGGTTCGAACGGGGGAAGAATCAAGGATGTTAAAACTAAATTTAGATCCCACTGTGGTGGGGGGTCTCTAACTGGAGGTTTCAATAAAAAGATACCTCGAAGGAATGCCTTGCAAAGTTTATGTGACATAATGTTGTGGTCCAAAAAGCCTATGTGAAAATTTGAAATGGCTGCCATTTGAACTTTCACTGTGGAAGAAGAGGATCCTGAATTAAAAATGTGAGCTAGGAAGTCCAATACCGAATGAATTGGAGCAGTATAGGGGTCTATGTTCCTAGCTTTTGCCCAGAAAAAGAAGCAAGGTAGAAGATTTTAGGGAAGCTACTATGATATCCCGTACAGGACTAGAAATCATAGGAAGCCTGGCTAAGGATGGAAGTGGAGCAACCAAGCAGTGAGGTTGAGAGAGGGTATGGATTGGTGCAGATGACCCGACTGGTGGGTCAGAAGATCTGGAACCGGGTCCAGATGCCATGGCTGTACCAAGAGGTAATGATGTAGGAACGGAAACCATATCTGTCGAGGCCAATAAGGGGCAATGAGAATCAACTTGGCTCTCAAGGCTGTTGCTTTCTGAATTAGCTGAGGTATCAGCGGAAAAGGAGGAAAGGCGTAAAGAAGTCCCCGGGGCCAATCTTGGGTTAGAGCGTCTCTGGGGGGATGGCCTGGAAGGGGAAGAGAGAGAAGAAGTCTGGGCATTTGCTGTTTTGAGGTGTAGCGAAAAGGTCGCAGCAAGGAAGTCCCCACTTCTGAAAAATCTCTTCCGTCACTGACTGTTTGAGAGACCACTCGTGAGGCATGAGAATAGCTCTGCTCAATCTGTCCGCTATGATGTTGGATTTCCCGGGGATGTGCGTTGCTATCAGAAACCGATGAGAGGAGATCGCCCATTGCCAAAGTCTGAGAGCCTCTCGACATAGTGGATAGGACTTGGTTCCGCCCTGTTTGTTTATGTACCACACTACTGACATATTGTCCGTTTGAACTGCAATTGTTCCCTGAGGAAGAGAGTCGTTGAGGGCTTGCAATGTTAAAAGCACTGCTCTCATCTCCAGAACATTTATGTGCAGATGGTACTCGAAAGGTTGCCAAGTGCCATGGACCATTCTGCCCTGATAATGCCCCCCCCACCCGATCAGGGAGGCGTCCGATGTAACCGTGGCAACTGGGGCAAGAGGAACAAATGGTCTGCCTTGATGGATTTGAGGGGACGATATCCACCAAGTCAGATGCCTTTTGCAAGTTGGAGTTACTATGATTTGGTGACACATGGGAAGTTGTTGAAAGGACCATTGGGTGAATAGCATTCATTGTAGAAGCCGCATGTAAAAGCGGGCGAGAGGAAGAAGTGTTATGGCGACCGCCATAAGACCCAGTACTTTCAGAGCAAATCTGGCCTGAATTTTGTTGCTGAATAGAATCACTTGGATGTGTCTTTGAATGTCCAAGATCCTTTGGTCTGTCAACCTTGCAGAAAGTTGTACGGTGTCCAATTTTGCGCCTATAAAAGTAATATATTGACAAGGCAGATTTTTCGAAATTTATAGAAATTCCTAGCCCTCTGCAAGTATGAATGGTGTAATTTCTGGCTTGGAGAAGCTGATGCCTGGTGGTGGCAGTGAGGAGCCAGTCGTCTAGATATGGAAACACCTGGAATCCTTGACGTCTCAGGTGAGCCGTAACCACTGCCATGCATTTGGTGAACACTCTGGGGGCTGTAGTGAGTCCAAAGGGCAGGGCTCTGAATTGGAAGTGACTGGTCCCCAGCCGGAAGCGGAGAAATCTTCTGGAGCGTCTGTGAATTTTTATGTGGTAGTACGCATCCTGAAGATCTATTGAGCACATCCAATTGTCCTTGCCCAGAATGGGCAGAATGGACTGGAGCGTGACCATCTGGAATCTTGATTTCTTTACAAACTTGTTGAGTTTGCTCAGATCTAATATTGGTCTCCAGTCCCCTGTCTTTTTTTGGAACTAAAAAGAACCTCGAGTAGATTCCGGATCCTATTTGGTCTGCCGGGACTGGCTGGATGGCTCTTTTTACTAGCAGTTTTGATATTTCTAGTACTGCTAGTTCCCTTAGACCGGGTGGAACGTCTGGAAGGGTTCCCTTTTGTTGAATTGGGGTTTGAATAAAGGGAATTTTGTAACCCTCGGATATAATTGACTGTACCCATTTGTCTTGAGAAAGGGAAAGCCAGGCTATTGGGTACAGCGATAATTTTCCCCCGACTGCCTCCGGGGACAATCGGGCAACATCTCAGGGATGCTGGAAGGGTTTGTCAGAAAGAGGCTCTCTGCTACCCTGATTCTGCGGACCCCCTCTGCCCCTAGGGCAGTGTCTATTGTTGTTACCCCCTCTGCCTCTGGGGGTAAACTGACTTCGTGCGTCACGCATGACTCCTTGAGATTTACAGAACCACATTTTTCCTCCCTTCTGTCCTTTGGGGTAAGGTCTAGAAGGGGCGGAGAAACGGACTCCTATGGCAGAAAGAGTCTTGCCATCTTGTTCGCATCTAGTCAAAGTGTCTTTCACTTGAGGACCGAACAAGGTCGAGCCATCAAAAGGGGAGTTTGTGAAAGACGCCTTGAAGGGGTCTGCAAAATTACAAAGCCGCATCCAGGACTGACGCCTTAAAGCCACTCCTGTGCCTGCGGCTCTACTCGCTCCATCGGCTGCATAAGAAATGAGCCGCATGGAGGAGTTAGCAATGGAGTTAAGGATTCCTAGCTGTGAGGTAATCTTATCTTGAGACCCAGCAGCTGACGGATCCTGTAAAACTTCTCCCAACTCTTTAAGAACGTCTCTTTGAAGGCGGGTGAAGTGGCATAGGTAGTTCAGCGATCTCATGGCAAAAGTCGCTGAAGAAAAAAATCCGCTTACCGTACCTGTCCATAGTCCTAGAATCCTTATTAGGAGGATGAACAGGTACTGAAGGATCAGCTAATTCCTTCTTGGTGGCAGCAGCCACCACCATGGCATCAACTGGGACACCTTTTGTTAAGTATTGCCTATCTTGTGGGGCTGTAATAAATTTTGAAGGTCTCCTGGGGGTAGGTTCCACTGAATCCGGAGCCATCCACGCCTTCCGAGCCACTACTTCCATGAGAGGGTCGAAAGGCGGAGACACCCAGGAGGTGGAGGGTCGAGATCCGAATGCCTCCAGGTATACTGACTCGTCCTCTGAGGGATTAAGGGAGGGCCAGTTCCCCCTCTGTTTAAGGATTTCAAGGATGTCTGAAAATGAGACATCCTCAGAGGAGGACCTTGGGGACCCCTCCGACTCATCCAAGTCAGTATCTGATGTAGTAGACTCAGGGGAGTCTAAATGTTTCCTCTTACATGTCCTCTTCCAGGGGGGTTCTCCTGACGGATCAGGAGAAGCCTCGGAAGAGGAAGATATTCCCAATGGGGAAACCTGAGGCGTTGGATCTCTGGGTCCGGGAGCAAGAGAGTGAGAAGAGACATCAGCAGGCACTGTAGTGGGAGGAGCCGATGGAACTGTCCGTTGACTAAGCCCAGGGGCTAGTACACTCCTCATCACCTTGAAGGCTCCCCCATCAGAGAGACCAGAAGGCTCCCGCTCCGAAGAGATAGGAACCCCAGGCCTCACCGAGAGGGATGGCTCCGAGGCAGATGTCAGGGCCGAGCTCACCAACGCCGAAGCTCCGAGAGGGAGAATGGGGTCGGACAAGGGTCCGATGCCACTCGCCCCCTCGAAGCCGACGAGAGAGAGCAGACGCCCGGACCCCTCCAATGAAGGTCTCAAGGAGGAAATCGGAGCCGAGGACGACGGAGCCGAAAGGGGTTGTATCGGCTCCGAAGCCACAACGGTACCAGTTCCGAGGAGCTCCGGCTCCAAGCTCTGTAAGAGAGTCGAAGGAGGAATGTTCAGTGGATGAGATATAGCTACCGTCTGTTGAGATGGGCTATGGAGAATTTGGGCCAATGCCTGAGACTTAAATAGTCTACTCACCACTCTCTCAAGGTCGTGATCAGATAGCCTGGATGACCGAGAAGATCGGCTCCGATGGCTCCGCTCTGAGAGCAAAGGTGATCTCGGAGCCGAATTAATTGATTCCACAGAAGGGGATCGAGATCTCTTTTTTGAGATCAATGGAGCCATCGGAGCCGAAGAGACGTCGGCTCCAACCGGAGCCGACACTGAGTGTCTAGACTTAACAGTATCGGCGCCGGATGGAGCCGATACTGACACTGGTATGGAAGGATCGGCTCCGGCCGGAGCCGATCTCGAACCAGGAGAGGACGAGCCTGAAGCCGACGGCTTGGAAGCCTGAGCCGAAGGCTTAGCAGGTTTCGAGGGCTTCCCCGGCGCCGACTTAGTCGGGGAGCTCTCGGGTTTTAATAAGCCGCTTAAAATGAGCTTATTTTTTCTTTCCTGCAGGACTCTTGGGCTGAAAGCATGACAGATAGCACAAGAGTCCTGCAGGTGAGAAGGTCCCAGGCAATAAATACAAGAAATGTGACCGTCTGTCAGAGACATCTTCTGACAGCACGAGTCACACTTCTTGAAACCTGAGACCTTAGTGTCCTTCGACATAACTGTGTCGATGAAACACTTAAACACACTGACACACAAACACACTCAGTCCAAAATTAAATTAAATTAATTAATTTTACACTAACAGGGACACAGACAGTCACACACAAAAAGTTCCCAGACAGGAAAAAATTTAGGGAGGGGAAGGCCTAAGGCCTAACAAGGGGAAGGGAAAAAAACACTTAAAGGAGGGAACACTGACAGGAATAGGGTTAACGTGAATTGACAACTAACAAAAAATAATACCTAGGTGAAAAAAATTAGAAACGGGGGTAGACAAGAGTCTATATAAGTTCACTTACCTGGAGCTGGTAAAAAGGCACCTCGTTAGCGAAGCGGCAAACGAGATCTGAGTAATCTCCGCCTTGCATCATGGGATATAGGGTTGCCTTGAGCTGGTAAAATTAACTCTCGAGCTTAGCAAGTGCCGAGTCGGAGCCGAGGATCGGCTCCGAACCCATCCAGCAAGAATGAAGGCGAGATTGACAACTTAACATCATGTGATAAAAATATTCTTGAATACATAGTGCACAATTAGTGTAGGCTTTATTGAATCTGGCCAGATGATTAAATAAAGATATTAAAAATAAACAATAGAACCTAGCTAGCACTACGAAAAAAGTTTGTAATTTTTCAAGATGACTTGCTGCTGTACCATCACCAAAGAACAAGTTCAGCTGAAATGCCAAATAGAACTGCCCAGCTTGGCAATATCAAGCACTGGAAAGGAAAAAGAAAAATATACAAAACAGATATATACTCAATACAGACATGCGCTACTTCCAAGATGGATGCACATTGAGTAAAAGCTTAACTCTAGCTACCCCAGTGTGAAAACAGAAACTCAACAGAGAAAGCCAGTAGACACTTGTGTTTAAGGGTAAATTTCAGTAACTGGCTAGTAAGTATACTTGCTGGATGCCAGGAAAAAAAAATTCAGAGCACCTGGAAAAAAAATCAGCTACAAAAAGTGAGGAAAAAACACTAACTGGGGAAAGTTCTGCAGCTGTTCAAAATAAATAAATAAATAAATAAAAGCAATGCAGCCTCCAAACATGACTTCCAGTAACCTACAGAAGACACAAGACAACTGCACACAGACCTGGTTAAAATAAACAAAACACTGACAGAGTATATCAACACAAAGAACAAAAGGTTGGAGAAATGGAAGAAGCTTTAAACAGATATTCAGGTGAGGTGGTAAAGCTGCAAAAAGAGAGGCTGAAATGAAGACAAGACTGCTCACAAAGAGATGTTTCAAAAAAATAAATAAATAAAGAATTAGAAGACACATGGCATAGGGAAAATCATATAGCATACAATGCACAACAATAAATCATCAGATGAACTGAAAGCACAATTGCAAGTTGTCAAACCTTTTTTCAGATGATTTAAGAATGTAATTTGGTCTTGATAAATGTGCAAACGTAATCTTTAAAGAAGGAAAACTGCAGCACCTGGAAAACATCAGTTTGGGACAAGAAAGTGATATAAAAGAACTTGAGCAAGAGGGAGTGTATAAATATTTGGGAATTGATGAAGGATCAACAATAAAACATGAACAAATGTGAATAAAACTTAGTAAGGAATACTTTAGAAGATTTAAATGAATCCTGAAAATAGCATTGACACCTAGGAACACTATCCAAGCTATAAACCAATTTGCTCTTCCTATCCTAACATACAGTTTGAGTGACTGGCCCCAAAACATGTTGAACAGATTAGATAGGAAAACAAGAAGGATGCTTCATGCCATCACCAAATGTTTTATAAAAAAATCAGTATATACCAAGATTATATATTCCCCATTCCAAAGGAGGGGTGGGCCTCATTGAAACCGACTATATGTATAGATCTGCAATCGTGGGACTCCACAAATATCTGCTGACCTCACAAGACCCAAACAGTGAAAGTTCTGAAACATGAGGAGAATAAATCTAAGATGACATCTCTGCTTAATCTAGCAAAAGCATATTGGCGTCAAGCAGGAATGGAAATCAAACCAGAAATGGATACAAATCAGGCAGCAAATGAATGTGTCAAAAAACAAACAAAAGAATAGAAGGTGAAGGACCAGATGAGAAGAAAAGAAATGTGAAAGATGCATAAATATAGTTGCAAGTATAGAAAACTTTTGGAAGAACCTCATGTTGATCAGGAATGGTTAAGGAGAAGTGAATTCAAACCAAGAGATGAAAGGTTAATACTGACAGAGACAGGATTTGGGAGATAGAGATAAACAGCAATAAAACCAGTTAGAATTGCAATGTAATAGTTATATTTGTGAAATATGCCAAAACATGAAAATCTGGAAATATTGGACTTTTTCAGAATTTGTTGGACTGGGGGGGCCTCTAAAGTATTTGTCCTACTTCATCTCATTAATGTTCAGAAAAATGCTTTGGGGAGGAGAAGAGAGAGGAGAAAGTTAACTGTAGGTAAAGAAAACATTCTTTTCTTAACAGTACTATTTTCGTGGCGTACGGTTTTCTTTGCATGTTATAAAGTAAATTTTTCTCAGTTACTTTTATGTGTAATTGGGTCTGTAAATAGGATCTGCTGTTCTTTTTTTCCTTCTTTCTCCCATCTCTCTTTCATCTTGTTCAGTTTTAAGAAATGTAGGCACTGCAATGTGAAAAAAAGACCATGACAAAAGAAAAAATGATGTGTTTTTCTCATTCGCATGGGGAATGACTGATTTAAGGACCCTAGATTGATTTAGTAACAAGTTTTAAGAGAAAGCAAGTAAATGATAGAATAAAGCCTTATAATATTCAATATTCTATCAAATGAATGTATGCTTAGTAGCAATTCTGTATCTGGCCCTCACGTCTCCATGGAAACAATCTGACAAAGAGAAACTGACTGACTGACTGGTACTCATGCCTCCATGGAGACAATCTGATAAAGAGAAATTAAATTAATTACAGTCTGGTGGAGACTGATTGGCTAGGAAAAAAAGAAAGGAGAAACCGGGTAGGAAATAATGTTCTCAAAGTATTCAGGTGTTTCCCAGTTGGCAGAGCTATAAAGATAAGACAAGACCAGCTACCAGTTTAGCAGAAGCACAGGTTGCACCATGCGTCTTACCATGGATAACCTTCCTTTCAGGTTAACTCAAGTCTGTAAGTGTGGCTGTCAGTTTGCAACATTTGTTCCTATTAGGAGGGTAAAACTTCAATATTTGAAGATGTACATAGTTTTGTGTATTCGTAATTAATAAATTTTGGGGGGTATTGGGCTTTTTTTTTTGTTTGTTGGAGAGCTTTCAATAAAACAAAACGTTTTGTATGATGTGACATAGGCTCATATGGACATGACAAGAAACAGCTATATAAAAGTTAAACCTGCCAAACAGTGTATGCATGTAACACAAAAGCTGGAGCTAGACATTTAACAAAAAAGGTGTTATACATAAAAGGTCGGAATAATAACTTTTTAATACAATGATGCTTTCTGTAATGTATTTAAATGTTAATGGTCTCACAGATAAATACAAAAAAGAAAGAACAGTGAAATACATTAAAATGTAGACTGCAAATAAATATGTTATATGAGACACACATAGGAGGAACTGAACATGTAAAGTTGATAAAGAAAGGTTTTCAGGGTGGTTATTCAATGGAACATCTGGGACACAGGAAAAGAGGAGTACTCGTATCTCATATTAATTGCAAGAGGAGCTCCAATAGTGAGAGAAGAGGATATAAAGATAATAATGGCAAATTTGTAGTGCTAAGGGGCTACTGGCAAGGGAGGATAATTACAATGGCATGTATTTATATTCCACCTAAAACTGCTACAAATGGAACTTAAGAAAGTTCTGGGAGAAATAATTGGTTTTCAGTAAGGAATATTGCTCATCAGTTGGAAATGGAATTTGATTTGCAGCACTAAAGATGTGTCTGGGGGACCCAAAAGGGAAAACATCACAAAGGAGAGTAGATTTTTGAAAAAAACTTATGAAAATATTTGGCATGGAAGATGTGAATTTATATACTACTCCCCAAGATTTAAAAACTGGGATAGGCTAAGCAGAATTTGCATTTCACAGAAACATTTGTTTGAGTCTTTTGGCTTTTCCCGGTTAGGGATCGCCACAGCAGAACTCCGGTCCGCTAATGATTGGCAGTAGAGTTTTACGTGCTGGCTTGCTGGGCCTAATGCACAACCTTCAACGAAGGAATGCCCATTCACACATGTCGCCACACAAAAGATGCTCTAACTGAGAATCGAACGGGCAACGTCTAACTGTGAGGCGACAACGCTACTGCAGCACCACCACCGCAGTCCACATTTCACAGGAACATATGTATTTAAATTAAGGTCTTCATACACACCCAGTAACTATTCAGATCATATGCCAATAATAACTAAAATAAAAATACAGGGTAACAAAATAAAAATAAGGCAATGGTGTTTTCCCACCTATCTGCTGAAAATAAAGGACTTTAAGAAAAGGGTATTGGAGATTATTCAGGAGCTATTCAAAAGGATAGAAATTACTTCAGAAAATATAGCTAGGGAGTGGGATAAAATTAAGAAAGAGAGCTACGGTTAAGCAACAAGAATTTTTTAGAGGGACTGACAAGTATTAAAGTACTGCCAAATAGGGAGAATCTCACAGAACAAGACGAGGATCAACTGCAGAATGCTAAGCAGAAAACAAGGGATTACCTTGATAATATACACAAGTTTAGAAAAACTGCTGTTAAGCAACTGTGTTTTGATAACACTAGAGCACAAAAACATTTAGCACAACGACTCGGGCAACAGAAGGTAGAAAGGGCTGTCACCAAGCTTAGGAAGCTTATAACAAAGAAGGTAACAACAGGTCCTGACAGATACTAGAAATATTTTGGAAATTTTATGGAAGTCTGTATAAAGATGTCTGCAGAGAAATATGGAAATGTCTGCAGAGAAATATGAAAATCAAGAAAAGATAGAAATGGAAATGTTTATGGAAGAATTAAATATGCCAAAGTTAGAGGTAGATGAAGTTCAATTACTAACGGTTAGGAAAGGAGGAGATAAGATGAAAATTGAGATGTAGAATCAATCTACAGAAAGTCCCCATGAATAGATGGCATTCCTTTGGAAGTTTGGAGGCGAGGAGGGGGAAAATTATAAAGATCTGTAAGGTTTTGTTTAACAGTATTTTAAGAGGAGGAGAAGTACTAACATCCTGGAAAAAAAGCAGTGGTAGCTGTAATACCTCAAAAGGGTAAAGATCCATCAGCTCCAGGTTCATAGAGGCCCATTTCAATACTAAACCATGATTATGAAGTGTTCATGTCTATAATGGCTAAAGGAATGGCAAAAATAATGACAAAATTGACAGATACATAGATAAGGATCAATGTGGTCTTGTGGAGGGGAGGCAAACATTTGACAACATTAACAGAACACTGATGATCCAAAGGGAAGCAGAATGTAAGAAAATACCTTTGTTGTTGTTGGATCTTGATACAGAGGAAGCATTTGACAGAGTAAACTGGGACTTTATGAGCAGGGCAATGGAAGTTCTTGCATTTCCTGAAAAACATTATAAGGTTGATTAGGAGGATATATAAGTAGTTGGAGGTGAAAATTAAGGTGGGTGGGGGACCTCTCTGATACTTTCTGCCTGAGCAGAGGAACCAGGTTGGGGTGTTTTTTTTGCATTACATTTAGATCCACTGGCAAGGAAAATAAGGGAATCAGAAATTCAAGGATACCATTGGATTGGTAGTCAAAAAAAGCTGGCTCTATTTGCAGATGATATTTTACACCAATCAAAACCAATAACAGCAAAGAACAGTCCAACAACACTTGAAAAACAATGCTGGAGAAAAAATAAAGTACAAAATGAAGAAAAAACAGCAAGGTTACCACGACCACAAAACTTTTATTAGGTAGGATAAGCACTTTCATGTTAACTTAACGCTTCATCAGATCCAGTTTAGAAAACCAAAGGAGAGAGCCACATTTAAACAGAAATGTTAACTAATCACAATACCAATTCAATAAACAATGATCTATCACATTAAGAGTTCAATTTTCTCTCTTTCAGGGCAGGCTTTAAAGAAACATTCACATTAATACCTGGATAACTATCCGCTTGTAGTCTTGGTATCCACTTAAGCTCTAAAGTTTCTATGTAGGTGTTTAAGTCACCACCCCTACGGTTTGATCTAACACGCTATAGAACTCTAAGAGAGAATTTATGCCCTGGATTCTCTTCAATTTGTATGGCCAAAGCATTCCTAACATCATGAACTCTAATATCATACAAGTGTTTTAAAACTCTGTCCTTTAATTTACTGACAGTCCTCCCTACATAAAAACAAACAGACATCACATGTAGCTAAATACACAAGTTGTGTTGTTTGACAATCAGCATAAAACCTAGGTCTAAATATATATGCCAAGGTAAGATGTTCAAAAGTCTGTAATTTTGCAATAATTGAACAAGCCTTGCATCTATTGCAAGGAAAAGTGCCCATTTTACATGTAATACTATTAAGTACCTGTTTTCTAGGTCTACATAGCAACGGTTTTAAATTACCAGAATTCTTAAAACCAAACCTAGGTTTGCTACCTACACTACCAAATGTTTTGGAATCAGCGGTTAGTGGCTGCCAGTTCTTGGTGATGATGTCATACGATAGGTCGACATTATTAGTAAACTTAGTAAAAGTTATTCTCCCCTTTTTTACCTGTCTTTGGCCATCCGAATAAAACGGTTTGGCCATACCATTCCTGCTTGACATGACTTGCTGAAAAATGTCATCAATTTGTTTTTTCTTATATCCCCTGTCCAAGAACTGTTGGGTAAGTAGCCCTATATTCATGTCAGTCATCGTCCTCAGTTCACAACCTGGATATCCTTGTAAACTGACCATTCAAAACATTAGAAAATACAAATCTGGGATGCATGCTATTGGATGTTAAAAGATTGTTTTTCCAACAAGTCTTTCTATACAACGCAGTGTTAATCCTCCCAGAAATATCTTTATATAATTTCACATCAAGAAAGTCAATAATGGAATTAGAAAAAGTTGAAGTAAAACTTAAAAACTGAGTAGTACTATTTAAAAACTCTATAAAGCGTAATAAATCAGATTCTATACTAGCCCATAGAAAAAAGATATCATCCACAAAGCATTGATAAAACTTTCTGGAAGTACAACAGCAGGCATTATTAAAAACATAATTCTCTTCCCAGTGATACATTATAACATTGGCATACGAGTTAGCACTGGGGGTGCCCATGGCAACCCCCCATTTTTTTAGATAAATATCTTTTTTCAAACATAAAAGCATTAGTTTCCAAAATTAATTCTAATAAAGTGCATACAAGTATAGCATCATTCTTGTATCCACATTTACTACTCAAAACCTCTCTCACAGCCTGTACACCATGTTCATTTGGAATACTGGTGAAGAGATTCTTAACATCAAGCGTGACAAAAAGCCAGCTAGAAGCTTCATTGACATTAACAGTGGACTGATAAAGATACATTAAAAACTGGTTGGTATCTTTTAAAACTGAACTTAATGACAATACAATACATTTAAATTTTTCTTCAACAAAAATAGAAAGGGGCTCTATCACCCACCCAGCGCCAGATACAATAGGGCGCAAAGGTGGATGTAGAGAATCTTTATGTATCTTTTGAAGCCCCTTTATGACTAGTACTAAAGGTGTCTCAACATACAGAAAATTATAAAGCTGTTCATCAATTGCTCTGCTCATAAGTAGGTCAAACAGTGTATTGTGTACCTGTTTAATTAAATTACTAATGGATCTTGAGTTTATATCAACATAAGTTTTGTTGATCCCTCAAAAGCCTGTGTATAGAATCAGTATAGTCACTAGCATTCATCACAGTCAAAGCACCACCCTTGTCTGCTGGAACAATGCAAATATCTAGGTTGTACATAGATGATTTTAAAGCTTCCTGTTCATTCCTACTTAAGTTGTAGAAAGTTTTTTTATGTGGAGCTTCTAAAGCATTAATAATATCCTTTTCACATACCTTGACAAAGTTGTTAACATGCAGTGGTAATTTTGGATTAAACAAGCTGGGTTTCTTGAAGAGAGCTAGTTCCGACTGTTTATCTCCAAACATTAATTTAAAGTGTCAAGAGTCCTGGCGAACATATGTACATCCAAAAGCAACACTAACAGAACAATGAAGATCCAAAGGGAAACAGAATTTAAGAAAATACCACTGTTGGTGGTGGGTCTTGATACAGAGAAAGCATCTGACAAAGTGAGCTGGGACATTATGAGCAGGGCAAAAATTATAAGGTTGATGAGGAGGATATATAAATAATTGGAGGTGAAAATTAAGGCGGCTGGAGTCCTCTCCGATACTTTCTGCCTGAGCACTGGAACCAGGCAGGGTTGCCCACTTTCCCCTTTGTTATTTGCATTATATTTAGAACCACTGGAAAAGAAAATAAGGGAATCAGAAATTCAAGGTTATCATTGGAATGGTAGTCAAAAAAAAGCTGGCTCTATTTGCAGATGATATTTTACACCTAACAAAACCAAAGAGAGACATTACAGTGTTGTGGAACATTCTGAGGCAGTTTTGGAATACAAAATGAATGAAACTAAAACAAAGGCAATAGCGGTAAATTATGCACCCACATATGAATTAGTTCAGCAATATCCATATTTATAGGGACATGATAAAATGAAGTATTTAAGAGTATGGATGAAAAATTATTCTGGTGTGGCAGCTAAGAATATGTGGAAATAGACTAAAAAGATAATACAAAAACTGAGAAAATGGAAGCTTTGTTATTTGCATATGGATAGTAAGATATAAGCAGTTAAAAAGATTTTTAGTCCAAGCGCACCAAAATCAACAAGAAAATAAAAAACACAAAAATAAGCACCAGTACCTTACTTTATTCAGCAACACTGATTTGGCACCTCGGCAGTTTGCCTTCAAGGATCAAAGTGAAACAATTTCAGCTGATTTTTACATTAAAGCAAACAGCCATTAACAAGATCCAACAATTCAATCAACCAATTTAAACATCAATTAATACATACAAATCTTATAAACACTTTAATACATATAAATTTTCATTTTATAAATATATTACATATTATATGTTGATATAACTCATTATAATTCAAATATTCAAAACAGACTATCCATATAGCAATAAATACAATTTATATTAGTTAATAAGAACCTAAGCAATTTACCTCTTAATTATCTAATTCCCGATTTAAACCCAAGGGCAACAAAGTTTGAAATTTAAATATCCTGATTTCCAGCTCAGGCAATTTGCTAATATAGTCGCCCCCTCTAGGTAGAAAGGGTTTAGCAAGTACACAGAAATCCATCAGTGTTGCTGAATAAAGTAAGGTGCCAGTGCTAATTTTTGTGTTAAAAAGATTTTTAGTCCCTTTAGTCTTATACACAGGTCAGGCATATTTTTATCAACTAGAGGAGAAGCTGTGGATACCAATTAATAAAGAGCTGAAGGACTTTATCTGGGAGGGGAAGACACCAAGAGTCAAGTGAGATAAGCGGCTTCTTCCAATAGAAAACAGCAGATAGAAATACCCCTTCAAATCGGGTAATCTCAGAGCTACACAGTTAAGGCTGCTATACATAGAACGAGCAGAAAATTATAATTCAAAGTGGAAAGGGACGATGCTCAAGAAACAGGGAGAGACTGGGAATTTAGATGCAGACCTTTAAGTAGAATAACAATCAAATAGAATATTATATCTATAAAGTATTAGAAAGTATCCTGGAATTTAATGGAGAAAACTGGCAAAAGAATCAAGGTACTGGCAGCAAATGACCAGAGAGGGAAAGATGATAAAATGGGAGGATGCCAATAATTTATTTAGACTGCAGGTTAGAGACTGCCTTCACTATCAAAGAGTGATATCAGATTATAGGCAAAGAGAAAGAAATAGGGGGTCATAAATGAAAGACCAGCACTGGCAGAGTTTTTAGTAGAATCTAGAACAGAAGCTGCCATTAAAAAAGGAATAATTAGTATAGCATATAAAATATTGCATGATAACTATAAGAATCAATCAGAAGAGGTTAGAAAGGACTGGGAAGAGAGACTGGATAAGCAATTCACAAGGAAACAATGGGAGGAAATATTATATTATATTATATATATATATATATATATATATATATATATATATATATATATATATATATATATATATATATATATATATATATATATATATATATATATATATACACACACACATACACACACACACACACACACACATTTCCCAAATATGCAACAAAATCTAGAAGGTTTAGGAATTTTTGCTTGGAAATGTTTACATAGATATTTTTATATCCCAAGTAGACTCCACAGAATTCTTCCTCAGGTAGACAGCAAATACTGGAGGTGTGATGGGGAAGAAAAAGGTAATTGGGAACATATTTTCCGGGCGTGTGGTGAGTTCGTGGACTTTAAGGATTCCCCATGGGATAAACTGTTGTAAATGCTGGGTAGGCAGATTGGTGTGAGGGAGATGATTTTTCTGAGCTATGATACAGAATCAGAATTGCTTACACATGGGAAGGCCTTGCTCTGACTAATTATGGTGGTTGCCAAAAAAAGCAATTACTAGAAAATGGAAATCAAAATGTAAATCAACTATACTAGAAGTAGTGAATACAGTAACAGATAAAGCAACTAGAATTGAGATCTTTAGAAAAGGGTAGGAGCAAACTACATATGAAAAAATGGGAATTGTGGGAACAATACATAAAGGGGAGGAATGAGGTGTAAAAGATGGCAGGATTCACAAGAGCTATGTAATGTTTGACTGAAAATGATTGGGTAGATTGTAAGTGATGTATAATGTTTGCAACTGAGAGCGAGTCGGTATGGTTTGGGTTATAAAATGCTTGCAACTAGGATTGTGTCAGTGTGATTTGTTTTCATTTATATAACTGTATGATTGCCTGTGTAAGTGATGGTTTAATAAATATGTTTCTTGTTTAAAAAAAAGCAGGAACTGAATAATTTATGTAATGTTGCTTAGGTTATATGCTACATAATATATGTAAAGTATAATGTTTGTAAATGTGAACTTGCTAATACAGTTTGATTACTTTTATATCAATGTAAATTTGCCTATGTCACAAGTGATAATTCAATAAATGTGTTTAAAACACGAACATACTAAGAAAACTAAAAATATCCATATGTTTTCATTATTTTTTTTCTTAATATGCAATTTCCTAATAACATCAAATGAACTCATAACGTACCACCCATACAGAAGTTCTGAAACATTTCTGTTGTACGAGTTTCAGAAAAGCAGTTATATAACTGCATTTTAATATTCCTGACCCTTTTATCAACTTTACTGTCTACTGAAACAAAACAATTATATATATTTTATTTTACAACAATTATGCAATTTAGGAGCCTGTCAGACAAGTTAGGCTGGTGGAATACGCTTGCCTTACGATAAATGAAATTATCACACCCACCTCTGCAAGCCCAAGTAAAACAGAAGTTGCTTTTAAACAGTTTAATGTAATTCTATGGGAATATGTAATTACAAATGCACCAAGTTGTTAGTATATGGGATGCTTGGTAGCCCTGCATTTGAAAATAAGGTTAGTTTAGAACTACAATATACATGTAGAGCAGTATGTATGCATAACTTTAAGAAGCTTTCCATGGACTTGCACATGTGTATAAATACTGAGGACGTGCAAGCCAGACTGCCACTTTGTAGACTGTACATTTTGTCAGTCAGTTAATCAGTTTGGTTTATATTTTATGTTGCTGCTAACCATACTGATGTGTTTCTATATAATAAAGCATATAAACGAATCACCACGCCTGTTAGTCTTGAATCATGACATAGGACGAGCAATATGGTGTCAGAATGGGATCCAGAATCAAGACCAAGTGGCACTCAAGTTAATGTTGGAGGATTACAGAGGAATGGATCATCCCTACTGCATGTACAACTCACAAAACAGGACAGAAACGAATTCCAGGTATTAAAACTTGCTTAAATGATTTCTTACTCAAAGAATGTAAAACAAAGCACTCAGAACACTCGAAACAAATTTCCAGTTAAACGAAATGCCTGAAACTACGACATATTGATTTGAAATAGTGTCCGAATCACATAAAATGTATAAAATAAGGAACACTACCATATTTTTTCACTATGTGCTATTTTTCGCATTAATTAAAGCTATTTGAGATATCTGAAGTATACAGAGTATTTGCAAGTTTGTGCAGTATTACAGTACAGTTAATTCACAAAATACAGCTATTTCAAGGCATATTTCACAAAGTACAATATTTCAGAGAGTTTATTGCGTATATGAATGTTGTTATAAGTACCTGGTATGTGTGCATGTTCATACATAATTACAAGGGCCACATTTGCAGTGTGTTTAAGCATACTTTGTTGGCATGGCTGAAGGATTTCAAAAATCTGGTGCACTTGCATTTGATAATAATATTCGGAGAACTGGAGAGTGTTGAGCAAGAGTACGATATTTTCATACAAGCTGCATTTTCTGATAAAGATGCACGTACAAAATCAATTCTGCTTAATTTAGCTGGTTCAGAAGCCATAGAAAGAGCATTAATTTGTGTATGTACCTGCTGTGTTTGCAGGACAGGGGGAAAACAGTCGTACAGTGATACCGGCTGAGACTAGGGAAGATCCAGAGTGCTTAAAACTTAAACTTAGAGAAATGTGTAACCCCCGAATGAATATTACAATGGAAAGATGCTTATTTTACAAAAGGGATCAAAAGCCTGTTGAAACTTTTGCAGCATATATAACGGACTTGAGAAACAAAGCTAAAACATGCAGATATGGTGATTTAAGGGATGAGCTGATAAAAGGAATACTTTTGTGTGGTATTAAGGATGATGCTGCGAGAAAGATTTTGCTTTGTGACAGTGATTTAACTTTGAATAAGGCCACTGAGATTTGTTAGATATACAAGCTCACTGAAAAGCACACAAATATGCTTACAAATGAGAAATGCATGCTTCCAGTATCGTCTAATGCTAATGTTGTCAGTATGCAGCACATGGATAAAAGAAACAAACCCCAGCACATGACAGTAACTGTGAACCCTTTAACAGTCCCTAGTAAACCCCGTAGTTTTCTAGCAAATTCCAGAGCATGCAAGTCCCAGTGAAGTAAAAGGGTGAGTCAGCAAACTCAAAACATGATCCCTCACCTAGCCTCATAGTCAACTGTCATAATTCTGGCGGTAATCATGTGTCTAAAAGAGAAAAGTGCTCAGCTTTTGGTCAGCAATGCCACATATGTAAGAAGTGCAATCACTTCCAAAGATTTTGTAGATCAAAAGAGGCATATTCTTTTATCAAGAGAGAACATTCAAAGAGACAAGTTGATCAATTAGAAAAACGTGACCCTACTTTTTATGTTGGTGGTGTGTCTGTGCTGAATGAAGCAGTCAATGCAGTAGATTTATGGGTAAAGAATGAAGTGTTTTGTACTGTTTGGATAAATGGAAGACCCATAGAGCTCAAAGTTGACACAGGTTCAAAGTGCAATGTTATGTCAGCAGAAACATATGCTAGAGTATGTGCTGGTGAGAAGCTTGATTTGACAAAGGGTGCAAAGCTTGTTGCTTATGGTGGTGAAGAAATTCAAAGCAAATGTTCAGTAGTGCTTTCATGTTACTCTGCTGAAAACAGCTGGCTTGCAATTTTTCATAGTCAAAAAGGCACGCAGAGTCATTACTGGGGCTCAGAGACGGTTTGAAAATGGTACTATTCTCATTTAATAAGGAAGTCCACCATGTAAGCCTGAAAGACCACTGTTCTAATTTCGCCCAGTCTATTTTTCTCTGCCTATGCTGATCTTTTCAAAGACAACCTATGCAAACTCCCAGTTGTGTACTCCATGAAGTTAGAACCTGAAGTCAGCCTAGTTGTCAGATCAGCCTGGAATGTTCTAGTAGCTATGCAGAACAGAGTCAAAGCTGAGCTAAATAAAATGGTGCAGCAAAGTGTGATTTGTCCAATTGACGAACCAACTGAAGAGATATCTTCCATGGTAGTAGCTCATAAGAAAAGCTCAGATGACATCAAGAATATGTATTGATCCACGAGATTTGAACAAAGGACTAAAAAGATCTCAACATCCAATGCGTACATTCGAAGAAGTCACTGCTGTTATGCCAAATGCCACTGTTTTTTTCTGTTTTGGATGCAAAGAGTTGGCAAATTCTGTTTGAATGTAAATCTTCATTGCTAACCACTTCCAGTGCTCCTTTTGGCAGGTACAGATTTTTGAGAATGCCATTTGGGATAAATTCTGCCAGTGAAGTCTTCCAACATGCAATGGAACAAATATTTTCTGCTTATCCGTGTGCTATTACAGTAGAGGATATTCCAGTAGGAGGTAATTGTGAAGAAGAGCATGACAGAAACCTCAAGTAAGTTCTGGAAAGAGCATGTGAAGTAAATCTTAAGCTGAATCCTTAGAAGTGCAAGTTCAGGCTACGAGAAGTTACTTATGTTGGTCATTTGTTTACCAGTTCAAGCTTACGACCAGATCCTTTAAAACAAACAGCATTTCTTGAGATGCCAGTACCAGACAATGTTCAATCTCTACAACATTTTTTTGGCATGGTTAACTGACTAGGCAAGTTCATTCCAGACTTGAGAAAACTTTCAGCACCACTCAGAGAGCTGCCGCACAAAGATGTATCCTGGTCCTGGTTAGGAACACCAAAGACCATTTGATGTCCTGAAAGAGAGACTTGACAATTCACCAGCTCTCAGATACTATGACGTTCACAAATTGGTAACTCTTTCTTGTGATGCTTTGAAATTTGTTCTTGATGCAGTCATTCTTCAAGAGGGTAGACCAGTAGCCTATTCGTCCAGAACTCTAACTCAAACCAAGATGCAGTTTGCCCAGATAAAGAACTCTTGGCAACTGTGTTTGCATGTTCGAAGTTCCAGGATTACATTTATGGACAACCTATTCAAATCAAAACAGATCAACTTCTAGTCACTATTTTGAGAAAACCTATGCATACAGCCCCAGCCAGATTGCAATGCATGATGTTGAAATTGCAAAAAGTATAATTTCAATCTTGTTTACACAAAAGGCAAACTTCTTATCTTGCGGATCACCAGATCACCCAGAAATACCACCACTGAACAGCATAAAAATGAGAAACTTGATTTTGAAGTCATGGAAGTGAGAAATTTTTCTTCCACACATCGTAATGAGCTTACATGTCACACAGCCTCAGAGCCAATACTTCAGAAGCTCAACCACTTTATCAGTAGAGGATGGCCATCAAAGCAATCTTGTTTACCTCATGACCTGCAACCATATTTTCCTTACAAAGATTAGATTTTGTTTGACAATGGTATCATCATGAAAGGTCCAAAAGTGATTGTTCCAAAATCTTTACAACAAGAGTATATTACCATTTTGCATCATGGCCACCCAGGAACTGATTCTACTAAAATACAGATGAGAGGACTAGTATTTTGGCCTTCTATGTCATAAGACATTGACAGAGTACTTTCATCTTGTTTTGTATGTAATAGTTCTAAGCCACATCAACAGAAGGAACCACTTCAGCTAAACAAGATTCTTGAACTACCTTGGTCGGCAACAGCTATAAACATTTTCGAATGGAATGGTCAACATTACTTGGTGTTAGTAGACTCCAATACAAATTGGTTGAGATTGACCTTTTTCCTAATCTAGCGGCCAGTACTGTCATTACGAAGTCGAAGTGTCATTTTGCAGTCCATGGTAGTCTATACAAAGTTATTTCTGACAATGGTATACAGTTTACAAGCCAGCAGTTCAGGAGATTTTCTGAAGAGTGGGGACTTTATTCATGTTACGAGTAGCCCTGAGTACCCACAGTCAAATGGTTTGGCAGAACGTGCAGTTCATAGTGCGAAACAGTTACTAGAGAAGTCGACATGACAAAATAGCGATGTTTTTCTGAATCTCCTGAATCTCAGAAATATTTCTCATGATAAATATCTTGGTTCACCTGCACAAAGGGTTTTGTCAAGACAAACCAGGACCACACTACCAATTAGTGGCAATCTTTTGGTTCCCTGTGCTAAGAACAGCAAAGCAGTGAGAGCTTTACTCATGAAAAGGCATTTGTCCCAGAAGTCCTATTATGATAAATCCAGCAAATCACTCAATCCATTACAAGAAGGGGAGATAGTGAGGATACAGATGTCCAAAGGTTTTGATCAGACTGTAGTCGTAAAAACTGTATGTCCAGAGCCGAGGTAGTACATTGTGAAATCACAAGGAGTTGAATTTAGGCAGAATCGGAAACATTTAGTACCAGTGTGCAAGCCTGTATTGCAGCATCTTGCCTGTGAAAAAGACTATCTCAGAGTGAGTTATCCAGTGTTCCAGTTCCAGAGGACATTTCAGCAAATACCCTGTTCTTGAGAAGATTCCCGAAACTCCTGAAACAGACTGTTCACCAATGACTGTCCCTGTTGCTAAACCCAGTCCTAATTGCTATATCAAGTTGCATTTCCAGACCATGTTTCAGATGCATGGCAACTTGGACATGAACGTTGTGCTTATTTTTCAGTGTCTGTATAACTGCATGTCTTTTTCAGATGTCATTTTATTCTGAGCAATGCATTAAAGAGGGAGGATGTAGATCAGTATTTACGTATACCTTTAAGAAGCTTTCCATGGGTTTACGCTTGTGTATAAATACTGAGCACATGCGAGCCAGACTGCCATTTTGTAGACAGCTGTTGAGATGTAAGCTTGTATGTATGCAATGGTCTGTCAGTTAATCGGTTTCTTTATATTTTATGTTGCTGCTCTCCATCCTGATGTGTTTCTATATAATAAAGCATATAAACGAACTACTCTGCCTGACCGTCTTGAATCATAACATAGGACAAGCGAGAATATAGTTGACGATCCTGGGCTCTGAATGTATTTGGTACTTCAGGCAAGATTAGTTTGAGTCCGCCATATTAAAATTCATAAAAATTTGGGCCTGGCTATTTACCTACTTGAACAAAAGCATATCATTAAAACAGTACATTTTTGATTTTTTGACATTTTTGTGTTCTAGTCAGGTATCATACAACTGATTTGTTTGCAGTTAAAAGCATTCTCTAGAGTCTCCTTGCTCCTTTATCTGTTTAAAACTTTAATTTAGTTGCTACAGCTAGTACCTGTAATAGTTTCTCACCCCCCCCTCCGTACTGTTGTCTTTTCTTATACTTGTTGGCTTTGCAGTTCCCCGCCCATACTGTATATTTGATCTGGGACACTCCTCCTAGTCTAGTGACATTAGTGTATTCTACCCAACAGAGACAGAACATTTGTGAAGGCCAACCCACTTAGATTCTTAGCCCTGAACTAAATTCTGTCCCAGCTTTCTCCTTTTCCACTTTACTAAAAATAAAAAAAAGGAAAAATTCTAAGCTTGTTTCCCCCCTTTCCTGTAACGAGTATAGTCCAGATACAGATTTACTGTATCCAGGACTGTTTGTAAGCCCCTGAGCCCCCAAGCCTTTCTGTGCTGGAGGGAAGCCTTCTAGTTTATCAGTGGGAATGGTAAGCACTAGGTAACCTATCTACCACATAAGGAATGGTTTCTAGCCCAGAAATTGTAGTTATTGGCTGTTTGGACAGTTTTTCCATCTCTCTCAACTTAATGATTTAAAAGCCTGCATTTGCGCTCGTTTCCCCACTTTCCTGTAACTATAGTCCAGATACAGATGTTCTGTATCCAGGACTGTTTGTAAGCTCCTGAGCCCACCCAAGCCTTTCTGTGTTGGAGGGAAGCTTCTAGCTTATCAGTGGGAGTGGTAAGCACTAGGCAACCTATCTACCACAAGAGGAGTGGTTCCTGGCCCAGAAATTTTAGTTTATTGGCTGTTTGGACAGTTTTTCCATCTCTCTCAACTTTCCGGTTTAAAAGCCTGCATTTACTCTCATTTCCCGCATTTCCTGTAACTAGTCTAGTCCAGATACAGACTTTCTGCATCAAGGACTGTTTGAAAGCTTCTGAGCAGTATCAGAGCCTGCTCTTCAATTTTTCCCTTAGATCTACTTGTTCTCTCCTCTCCTGCACTTATACTAGCTTATTAGTCTAGCACTTTACCAGACTTCTGGTATCAATTATTGTAGCAGACAAGTGCTACCAGCACTAAACGTTCTAAAAAGAAACAGATCTAGTACTTATTATCAATGCCCACCCCACCAGGCATGTCTAAAGGTCAGTTCCCTGTGCTTTCTCCTATTAACCTGGTGAACTTGGGCATCCTGAGGCAATGTAGCAACTGCCTCATGTACACAGACAACCCTCTCCTCTTATCTTCCAACACTCACACTTGCGAAAGATGCACTTCTATATCCAAATTGGAAGCCACGCACTCTCCAGCCAAGACTGAAATAGCTGGTCAAGAGGAGAAGGTCAAACCATGCACCACACCACAGGGAACACAGAGCCCTCCAGAACACACACCAGCATTGCCTTCACATAAAAACACAAACCACACAACCATCTTTGTGGAGGCTCTCAATAGAAATCTACCCAAGCAGCAGAGCCCTCCAAGGCAGAAGCGCACTCAACCACCAAAACACAACACTAATCATGAGACACACAACTCTCCTAAACAGTGTGCCACTCAATCAAAGCACCTAAGGCAAAAAGCATGCCCAACACACTAGTCATACGTGACTCGATAGTGAGGCACACTGATGTCCCACTCACTAGGTTGAAAAAGGAGAAAGTAACAGTCAGCTGCCTGTCAGGTGCCAGGATCCAACACATAATGCATGCTCGCAGGTCGCTCAACAACAGGTACAAATATCACTCAGTCATTGTACATGTGGGTGTGAGTGACCTGAGACGTACCTCCCTGGACTAAGAGACATGGAGGAGCTCTCGGATTATGTAGCCCAGGCAGGTATGACCCTAGCCCTCAGCAGCATCCTACCATCACCCACAATGATACCACAGTACAAGCAGAAAATGACTGATTTCAACAAATGGCTAAGTTTCTGGTGTCATTCTAAGGGGATCCAGTATCTGTCTGCCTGGGATGACATGACTGACAAACTTTGATACTTTGCCAGAGATGGCCTGCATCTGTCACCCCTGGGCTTCTGGATACTGGCCAAGGCTCTTGCCACCCCTATAGTGCCTTTTTTAGGTGGTGTTCCAAAGACCAAATTACCACCATAACACCTACAAACAAATGCAATCTGAGGGTCATGTTGCTCAACGCTAGAAGTCTAAATCTCAAAATGCACTCACTCGAGGCACTCCTTAAAATGGAAAACTTCGACATTTGTACTGTAACAGAGACCTGGTTCAAGGCAGCAGAAAGCACCCCTGCACTACCAGGCTATAACTCATTCCACACCTTTAGGCCCCAGAACTTAGACCGAAGTTCCAAAGCCGGTGATGTTTCCATATTCATAAAGGATGCTCACACCTCCAGACTGGTAGCCCAACATAATGCATCAGAGATACTTCAGGTGCAGCTAACATTGGGTAAGAGAGTGATTCAGGTCGTAGCCTGCTATAGGTCCCCAACCATGTCCCAAGACTCGCACTCAGCGATTTCAACTACCCCTCCATTAACTGGTTAAAATATGCATGTACCAATACACTTGCCCAACATTTCCTAGAGTTCATTAATTCCAATGCCCTGAACCAGCTCATTCTTACCCCCACTAGAGGTAGCAACATCCTTGACCTGCCCATTACTAATACGGGCAACCGTTGCTCTACACACCAATAGTCAGCTCCTACCTGGTTAGATCAGACTGCAAACTAATCATCTTGGAAATCCACATCTCTCCCACCCCCCAGCAAAGGTAACCACCATGAAAAACTTCTCCAAGGCTAACTTTGGGATCCTAAAAACAGAGATGGCTAACTTCATGGCACCCATGCAAATGGAGAATAGTTGCATGACTGCAGAATCATACACCAATGCACTGTACGAACATGTACACAAATGCACACAATGTACACAACAGAACCAAGACACTCTCCTCCAAAAAAAGGAAGCCAATCTGGTGGTCCCCTGCCATAAATGAACTCTACAACAGAAGGAGGAAACTGATGAAGAATAAGGTGAAGTCCCAAGACTGGAAAAACTCCCTTATCAGCCTCAACAACAAGTTGATATCCCCTCATCAAATCCTCTAAAGCTAGGTATGAAAACAGAATTGCAGCAGACAGTAAAGACAACCACAAGGCCTTCTATAGTTATGTAAAGAATCTCCACGGCAATACCCAGATTTGCTCTGAGCACAATGGTGCCTCCTGTACTGAGCCAGCAGATACTGCCAGTATACTGTCCGACAGATTCAGTGCCAACTTTACCCCCCCCCCAAAGGACCAATCACAATACCAGTAGATTGCCAGGCACCCAGTATTACTGCTGCACATGTTAAAACAGCACTGTCCAAGGCCAAGCATACAGCTTCTATGGGGCCTGACAATATCCCTGGTTGTGTTGTACATGAACAACAGAGTGAATTGGCACCTCACTTGTGTGCCCTGTTCAATCACAGTCTCACCTCAGACTTTGTCACTGCCGAATGGTGCACTGCTACAGTCATCCCTCTCCACAAAGAAGGAGTGACTACAGACCCTGGGAACTATCACCCTATTAGCCCGAGGAGTTTGATATGTAAAGCTATGGAACGCTTCATCATGGACCTAATAAACAAGGATATAGGGAATCTCCAAACTCTGGATCCCACAGAGTTTGGTTTTGTGAACGGTAGATCATGCCTGCTCAACTTGGTCGACTTCTATGAGTCAGTCACCAGAGCTGTGGATGAAGGCAAGGTGGTTCATACAGCCTACCTTGATCTGGCCAAGACTTCTGTTACCATTCCCCACCCATGAATCATAGAAAAACTCACTAAGCTTGGCATCAACCCCTATATCACTAGGTGGGTTGCAAACTGGCTCACAGATAGAACCCACAGTGTGAAAGTAGCTGACTCCAAGTCAGACTGCCGATTAGTCACGAGTTGAGTCCCACAGGGTTCGGTCCTGGGTCTTCTCCTGTTTGGTATCTACTTCTCTGAAATCCAGGCCAACACGAAGGGACTCTGGCTGACAAAGTTCGCAGACGATTGCAAGTTGGGAGCTATTTTTAACTCCCCAAGTGATGTTGACATCCTAATGAATGACCTCACTGTGACCAATGGCTGGTGTCAGAACCATGGCCTTAAACTCAATGTCAAAAAATGTGTCGTCATCCCCTTTGGGTAAAACATGGTTCCCGTGAATTACCACACTGATGGTAGTCCAATGAACACAGAAGACGTTATAAGAGATCTGGGAACACAGGTTGACAGCAACCTCTCTTTTGATCACCACATTGCCACTGTGGTCAGAAAGTCCTTCTATGTGGCACATCTCATTACTAAGGGCTTTGCATCCAGGAAGAAAGAGGTCATTGTCTCCCTCTACTCTTCCCTTATTAGGCCAATCATAGAGTACAATGCCCCATTTGGCATGTACCTCACTAAACACCTGCAACAACTGGAGAAGCCACAAAAGTACCTCACAAAGAGGATCCTAGGCCTTAAACACTTGTCCTATAGGGACAGACTCAAAAAACTCCAACTATTCTGTCTCATATTGCCTACTTAGAGGCGATCTCTGTTTTACTTACAAAGCCATATCTGACCCAGCTTTGTTACAAATGCTACATCTAAAGAAATCCCAATCCCTCCGCACCACACACTTCAGAGATCTCAACCTCATCACCACAATTAACAGAACATGCTGGAGGGACAGGTTCATAACCCACAGACTGCCCATGCTATGGAACAGACTTCCCATACATGTCAAGCAGAGTACCTCACTGACCCTCTTCAAGAGAAATCTTGAGTGGATAGGAAACAGAAAATTCACCATGGGGATAACACCAGTGACTCTACTCGACAGAGGCACTGGGAACTAATGGGTGGCTCCATGCCAGGGTAATTCTATGGCTAGGCTTGTAAAGGCCCCAGGGTCATTAGCCTAGTACACACCTATGAGCCATGCTATTATTATACACCTAACACAAAATACATTAACACAATGGACTTTGGAACAAACTACTTCCTCTAATGCTCTGAAGGTACATAGAAGAACAGTAGTATTTAAAATGAGTACACACAGAATTCAATTCGGTAATGTTCAAGTTCTGCATTTGTCTTGTCCAAAAATGCATCAATCTTTCTGTTCTGTTTTTAAAGCTATTTTGCAACCTTTCTGCAACAGCTAAAGGAAGCAACTTTCAAGAGTTTGGAGACAAGAACCCACCCTCCTTAAATTTTATACATTATTTCTTAGCAACCTTTTGTTTGGACACTGTCTCATTATTTCTTAGCTGTTTTCTTTCATTTGTACAGACTGCCTCTTTTTGTTTCATAAAGCCACAATAACCTAATGTGATTACAATGTAAGGCAAACAAAGTTTATAAATGGGAAATGCTCTAATTCTGCAGACAAACAGCTGAAAACAGCTTTTTACATTGTCATTTACCTTCTTAGTACACGGAACATTACAGTCCCGTGATTACTACAGAAACAGAAGTTGTTTGTTCCCATTAAATACGTTATGAAAACTAGGAATAAGAAGTCCAGTATCTTACTTTAAACTAAACATACAAGATATTCTATCATTGAAACAATAAGAGAAGCTCCAATTCTAAATTTAAAAAAGTTAAAAAGGGAACATTGCTATTTTTCTTTCTGACCTATTTTTGGCTATAGTCTACAAAGAAAAAAACTGCAGAAATGTGTCACTGAAATACAAGCTATGAGGCAGATTCCTTAAATGAATAACTTGATGTTTTGACAGCTAAAAGCAAAGAAAACCGCGGGATGAAATGCATCTGTAAACTTTTCTGCTATAAAATCTCCTTAAATTACCGCAAGGAGTAGTAGTTTTAAGTCTGCACTGTGTCAACTTCAGCACATATCTTACAAAAAAAACAAAAAAAACAAAATAGAGGAAACTTCTTGTGCTATTTGTAGCCTCACAACCTCACCCAACAAGAATATCACAATATATGACCCTATATATCTGTAGTATGCAACAGTACATTACTCTTGATGTGACTAAGGAAAGAGATGAGAACACCCTCTCTCTTTTCCCCATAATAATGCACTTGACAACAAGGTTTTAAATACTGGATATGCTACAGAAATTTGCTATGCAAAAGGACCAAATACAGGGCTTACTGTGCAAGACAGAAATGCTACTTTCTAATCTGCAAATTTAATACCATTTTCTCTCCCATATATACATACACACACACATACAGAAAAAAAAAAAAAATATATATATATATATATATATATATATATATATATATATATATATATATATATACACACACACACACACACACACACATTTATACATGCATCTTCTATATAATCAAATGGTACAAAGATTACACAAATTCAGTAAAAACTACAAGAAAAAGTCAGCCAAGGTGGAGTCTTTACTGTGTTAACACCTTAAACTTCCTATATACAAATGACCCTTTAAGGACATACCAGTGTTACAGTTAAATGACTTTTGAAAACAAATAAAACAAACTCCACTAGATGCAGACATAACTTTTTTGACTTCCTCAGTACAGCGTAAAATGGATTACTAGCTATACCTTAGAAACACAGGACTTAAAACCCAGCCTTATGTCAATTAATATTAAGGTGCATACAAAATATCCCAAGCATCCAAGCAAATGATAAAAAGGTTACACAGACAAGCCATTCAGTAAAAAAGAAAAAAAATGCAAGAAAGTCAGCCAAGCCAGTTTTCTCAGGGCAATAACTTAAAACCTCCTATAGTGGAGGCCTGTTGAATATATGAAACTAAGCCCTTAAGGATATACCAGTGTTTCAGTTGTAGGCTTCTGAATGCCCATGACTTTTTACTTTTTAAAGTCTTCATGGGTACAGGACAAGGCTGGATAACAGACAAGGATGAAAGCAGGGATGCTGGAGAGGTACAATATACAATGGACTTAAGGGTGGCCTAAATAGGCATACTGTCTCCTTCTGACACCAAATTTAACTTTCAGATAGTTGAGAAGGTCCTTGCCAAAAGTGTTTAACAAGAGAACATTTTATTCAATCTGGCACAGCTGACAGCAATTAATAGGCTATAAATGATCCAACTACAGGAAAAAAATAGCTAAAACAGAGATGTGGGTCCACTATCAACAGTGTAATGACAGTAAATAACTTGATATATGCAGGCCTGATACTTGTCTAGCCATTCCCTATAAGGCTTGCTAATGCCAGAATAGACAGTCCCTTTAAGTGGTATACTGCTACAACAGTGTTACCATGAATTAAAAGCCTCATTACAGATGTACATACAGAAGATTAAAACAGAAGAACGGCAATGTGACTTACCTTATAGCCTTTACTTAGAGTGAAATCCTTTTGTGTGGGAACATAATCCTCAAAATACTTCAAATTTTTGTACGTGACTGGCTTTGAACTTTCTGTGTTTGAATTAGAATATATGCAACTAAATGGAATGAATGCCTCATGCCCAGTTATGAAATCCAACTTTCCATTTAAATCACCATCTTGTTGAAGCAAAACAGATTAGGTAGTTGGCAAATACAGTGGCTGAAAAAATTTCTTCAAGATACAGACCACTATAATCTCTTATCTGAAGAGGAACCGTTTCAGTATGGAAGGAGACAGCTACAGACCACCTGCAACAAAGAAAACATTCTAAAATATGCTGCAAACTATTTCATATTATATATAACATGCATAAACATTCCACATCTACTGAAAACTATCCCTTAAATCATACAAACCTTCGAGAAAGAAAAGGGGTTAATAAATAATGGGTAGATTTAAGGAATGCATTAAACAAATTTGAAACGCTACCATTAAGAAAATATGCTTTAAAGAAACTTCAAGACAATAATTTTTATAACCTAAAGGCCATTATGTAGTATCTAAATATATGTAAAAGTGATAAAACAGCATAACACAATGAATGTTTACACAAAAAGAAATGCTTACAAAAAATAAAAAGAAGTTATGTTCTTACCATAACGTTCCATGTGAATTGTTCATCTCGCCTTTGTTCTTACGCATGGGTTCGGAGCCGATCCTCGGCTCCGAGACGGCCACTTCTACAGCTCTGCATTTTGAGAAAACTCGAGGCAGAGTCCTATCCCACAATCCCCTAGTGCTAACCCTCAGATCTAGTTTGCTAACACCAGAAGATAACAATGCGCCCCAGGCGCTAGCAGTAATTTAAAGATAAGGGGCAGCAATGCCCAAAAAAATACCTATGTAATGAGAAGAGTACCCTGACAACAGAAGCAGCCAGAGACTAACAGAAGGTGTTGAAGACAAGCTGAACTGGAATCCAAATCATCCCGTTATCCGAAAAAAAAAACATAGGCCGGGGGATGGAGGGTGGGTAGTAAGAGCAAAGGCGAGATGAACAATTCACATGGAACGTTATGGTAAGAACATAACTTCTTTATGTGAAATTGTTCAATCTCGCAGTTTGTTCTTACGCATGGGTAGCGTCCCTAGCTCCTTTACCCTGGGTGGCTCATGGGAGAACGTTCCTGAGGACCGTGGAACCAAAGGAGGCCATATCTTTGGAGTTCTTGTCCAACTTATAATGGAGAATGAAGGTATGAGGCTTCGCCCAGGTTGCTGCCGCACAAATAGTATCCAACGGCAAACGGGCTGCATGGGCTAGGGATGTGGCCATAGCCCTGGTAGAATGAGCCTTGGGTTAAAAAGGTAATTGTTGTTTCGTCTGTGAATAGATAAATTTAATACAATATGTTAGCCATTTAGACAAGGTAACTTTGGTAACCGCCATACCTTTTCTTTGGTCAGCAAAGGATATAAATAGCTGGTCTGATTTTCTGTCATCTTTTGTCCTTTGCAAATAAAACCTGAGTTGTCTGTGGACGTCTAGCTTATGCAGCATATATTCCAACTTGTTAGTGTGATCTTTGAAAAAGGTGGGAAGTTCGATGGATTGGTTAATATTTGAAAGTGAACAAACTTTTGGGCGAAAAGACGGATTGGTGCGTAATGTCACTCTATCCAAGTGGAAAATCAAGTAGGGAGGTCGAACAGATAGCGCGTGTAATTCTGAAATTCTACGAGCAGAGGTTATGGCCACCAAGAATAAAGTTTTCCATGACACGAACTTAAGAGAGGCTGTGGAGGCTGGTTCAAAAGGGGGTAACATTAACTGGGATAAAATTAGGTTAAGATTCCAAGGAGCAACTGGGTTACGAATGGAAGGACGGAGGTGAAAAGTGTCTTTCAGAAACGCCTTGCAAAGTCTGTGGGACATGATGGAAGAATTTTTGTCACCCACATGAAAGTTCGATATGGCCGCCAGTTGGACTCTAACTGTGGATGATGATGCTCCTTCTTCAAAGATCTTAGACAGAAACTCCAAAAGTTTGTGCACCGGTGCTTCTGTTGGATCTAATCCTTGTTGTAATGCCCAATAAGAAAAACGTTTCCACTTGCTCCGGTAAGTCTTTGTAGTGGATGGTTTAAGAGAGGAAACAATTCTACGTTTAACCGCAGGGGACAAAAGGTTTGACCTGGCTAGGATGGGAAGAGGAGCAGCCAAGCTGTCAATTTTAGGGCCTGCAGGGATGGATGAGGGGCTCCTGACGCATGGGTCAAAAGGTCTGGAACTGGGTCCAGAATCCATGGCTCCTCGATTTGATGGGCCTGAAGAAAGGGGAACCAGATCTGTCGAGGCCAGAATGGAGCTATTAGAATTATGGTCCTTTCCAGACGTTTGGCTTTCTGTAGAAACCTGGAGATTAACGGAATGAGTGGAAAAGCATGAAGGAGACCCAGGGGCCAATCGTGAACCAGTGAATCTCTGGGGACACTCCCTGGTGGAGGGAGAAGGGCAAAGTAGCTTCTGCATTTGGCATTCATCGGCGATGAAAAAAGGTCGCAGCAAGGCTGGCCCCACTTGCGGAATATCGCTTCCGCCACTTGAGATTTCAGAGACCACTCATGATGTAACAGGATGGCTCTGCTCAACCTGTCCGCAATTACGTTGGACGTCCCGGGAATGTGCGTTGATATCAGAAAGCGTCTGGTGGAGACAGCCCATTGCCAGATCCTGAGGGCCTCTCTGCATAGTGGATAAGATCTTGTTCCTCCCTGTTTGTTGATGTACCAGACCACTGACATGTTGTCTGTCTGGACTGCCACTGTTCCTTGAGGTAAGACGCCGTGAAAGTGTTGCAACGCTAGAAACACCGCTCTTAGCTCTAGGACATTGATGTGCAGTTTGCATTCTGTTCTGGACCATTGACCTTGGACCGTCTTTCCCTGGAACAAACCCCCCCCCACCCGATCAGGGAAGTGTCCGTGGTTATTGTCACTTTCGGGGTTGGCAGGGTAAAAGGTCGACCTTGTGTCAAGTCTTGAGATAGCATCCACCATCGTAGATCCTGCTTGCAAGCAGGATGTGATTAGAATTTCGTGTGACAACGGCAGGTGCTGATAGGACCACTGGGCGAACAGTAGCCACTGAAGGATCCTCATGTGCATTCTTCCTAGAGGGACTGCAACCAGTGCAGCTGACATTAATCCCAGGACTCTCAAAACCTGTTCTGCTGTAGCTTTTGTCTTTTGAAGGAGTACTGCAATATGCTCCCTTAGTTTTGAAACCCTTTCTGGTGGAAGTCTGACCGTGACCAAGGTAGTGTCCAGTTCTACCCCTATAAATGAGATACGCTGTGATGGCGATAAGGTAGATTTTTCGAAATTGACTGTAACGACAAGACGGGAACAAAGACTGATTGTGTAATCTCTTGCTTGGAGCAGATGATACTTGGTGGTGGCGGAGAGGAGCCAGTCGTCTAGATACGGAAACACCCGGAATCCTTGTTGTCTCAAGTGAGACACTACTACTGCCATACACTTGGTGAACACCCTGGGGGCTGAGGTGAGGCCAAATGTCAGAGCTCGAAACTGAAAATGACTGGCTCCTAGCCGGAAGTGCAGGAATCTCCTGGACGGTCTGGCCATTTTTATATGGTAGTACGCGTCCTTGAGATCTATAGAGCACATCCAGTCTCCTTCCTGCAGAAAAGGAAGGACTGACTGTAGCGTGACCATCCAAAACTTCTCCTTCACAATGAAGGTGTTTAGTTTGCTGAGATCCAGAATTGGTCTCCAGTTCCTTGTTTTCTTTGGAACTAAAAAGAACCTTGAGTAAGTTCCGGATCCTATTTGGTCTGCCAGGACTGCTTGGATGGCTCTTTTCCTGAGCAGCTTCTGGATCTCTAAGGCTGCCTGATCCCGCAGATTGGGTGGAACGTCTGGGAATCTTTTGGTGGTAGGGGGAACGTTTATGAATTTTATGTCGTAACCTCTGGTAATTATAGTTTGTACCCACGCATCTGAGGTTAAATTTCGCCAGGCCAGCGGGTACAAAGTTAAGCGTCCCCCTACTGCCTCCAGAGCAGGACAGTCGGGCCTCCTCTCAGGAGTGCTGGAAGGGCTTGCCAGAGAAAGTATCTCTGTCGCCCTGGTTTTGCGGACCCCCTCTGCCTTTGGTCGGCGTCTTCCATTCCTTCCCCCTCCTCTGCCTCTGGAAGGGGCATTATCACTCTGTGTGGACTGAAAGGAACCCTGTGTCTTACGGAACCACATCTTTCCGCCTCTTTGCCCTTTGGGGTATGGTCTGGAAGGGGCGGAAAAATGGACTCCTACAGCAGATAGGGTCTTCCCTTCTTGCTCACACCTAGTGAGGGTCTCCTTTACTTTGGGGCCAAAAAGAGAGGCACCATCAAACGGGACGTTAGTAAAGGAAGACTTGAAGGATTCCGCAAAGGAGCACAGCCGCAGCCAGGATTGTCTCCTAAGAGCAATCGCTGAAGCTGCCACTCTACTCGCACCTTCGGCCGCATATGAAATGAGCCTCATGGAGGAGTTGACTACAGAGTTAAGGGTATTAAGTTGTGCTGTCACTTTCTCGGTAACAGCAGCATCTGTACGACACTGGAGAGTATCTCAGAGTTCCTTGAGGAGATCCCTCTGTAAACGCGTAAAATGCGTCAAGTAGTTCAGCGATCGCATGGAAAAAGTCGCAGAACTGAAAACGCACTTCCCATATCTGTCCATCGTCCTAGAATCTTTATTAGGAGGATGGACAGCGGAAGAGGACTCTGACATGTCCTTCTTAGTGGCTGCCGCCACCACCATAGTATCCACTGGAACACCCTTGGTAAGAAAACCCTTGTCCTGGGGGGCTGTTATAAACTTATTCGGCCTGCGGGGAACTGGTTCCACCATGTCAGGTGTCTCCCAAGCCCTACGAGCTATCAGGTCCATAAGTTCGTCAAAGGGAGGGGTCACCCAGGAGGTAGAAGGTAGAGCCCCGAATGCCTTCAGCAATACTGATTCATCCACAGAAGGGTTAAGTGGCTGCCAATCTCCCCTCTGTTTTAGGATCTCCAGGATGTCCGCAAAGGAGACATCCTCCGAGGGGGACCGTGGGGACCCTTCTGCTTCATCTAAATCTGTATCTGATGTAAGAGATTCCTGTGGGGAATCTATGTGCCTCCTCTTGCACAGTCTTTTCCTTGGTACTTCTTCAGATGGGGCTTCTGGAGAAGCGTCCGAGGAACCGGGAGCACCCTCTGGGGGCAACTGAGGCATTGGGTCTCGACGCTTCGTAGGAGCAGAGGATACAGAAATCGAACGTGGTCCCTTAGGGGGAGGAGAAGAAGAATCCGATG
This sequence comes from Protopterus annectens, assembly GCF_019279795.1. Lineage (NCBI taxonomy): Eukaryota > Metazoa > Chordata > Ceratodontiformes > Protopteridae > Protopterus > Protopterus annectens. The sequence continues at coordinate 146,576,908 of NC_056732.1, forward strand.
AGATGTGTCTGTTTCGACAAGACCTTCCTCATGGCGTCGAAGGCACTGGTACCCGGATCTGAAGACCTTCCTGGTTTCGAGAAACCAGGAACAATCCCCGAGACCGGGGGTCCGGGCTCCGACCCAGAGGACGGTGCCGAACTAATCTGAGCCGAGGCTCATAGGGGGAGAGTCGGTACCAACATCTCGGTTCGACTGTCCGCCTCGGAACCAAGGAACGATAGTCGGCTCCGGGACCCCTTGATCCGTTCCGAGGGCGTCGAGGTCAACGGTACCGAAGGCATGGCTGTAGGCTTCGGTATCGATGGTTCTATCATCATCGGAACTTCGACTCTCGGCTCCAAAGACTCGACAGGTCTCGGAGGAGGAGCAGTAGATGACCCAGGGAGGTCTTCGAGTTTCGAAACCAGCTGGGACGAAACTTCGATCAATTTGGAAAGGGCCGAGTTCTCCATTAACTTCTGTATCACTCTATCCACATCCGAATCAGATAAGGGGGTCGAAGGGGCCGAAGTCGTCACCAAGTGAAGGATCGATGGCGGCGGAACCTCCGAGACCGGCTCCAAGACCGGAGTCTCGATCAAAGATATATATTCGACAGCCGACTCCGAAGTCTGTGGAGCCGGTGTCCGAATCTTAATAGAGGTGCTCGGAGCCGATGACTTTGGCTCCGACACTCTCGAAGACTTGGACCCCTTCGAAGACTTGGATACCAATTCAGCCTTGTCAAGGGCCTCCTGAAATTCGGGCTTTAATAAACCCCTGTCTACTAACTTCCTGCGTCTCTCCATCATGACCCTCCCACTGAAGGAATGACAAATAGAGCAGTCCTCCTGTAAGTGGAGAGGGCCAAGACAGTAGACGCAGGAATAGTAGTTATCCGTGATGGACATTTTCTGTCCGCATAGACATTTCTTAAAGCCTGATTTTTGTTAAAATATCTATACTAATAAAGGTATGTTATAGAAAAACTTCGAAAAATAGAAAACGTTTACTGGCCCGAGCTTCTACGATGCATCTGCTGCCGCGGCAAACTAGATCTGAGGGTTAGCACTAGGGGATTGTGGGATAGGACTGTGCCTCGAGCTTTCTCAAAATGCAGAGCTGTAGAAGTGGCAGTCTCGGAGCCGAGGATTGGCTCCGAACCCATGAGTAAGAACAAACGGCGAGATTGAACAATTTCACATTAATGGTTACAAACTAAAGTAGAAAAAAACCTCAAACATAACAAGTACAATATACATACTATACATGTGAGGAACCAAGACTGTTATACACCAAACATTTAAACTGCTGGGACTAGCGCTAAATACAAAGACAGAATGGCCAAAAGAATGGACTTACATATACAAAGTCCAAGATGCCATTTTTCAGAATATTTCATTTTCTCCGAGCTATGACGATCTTGGAGTTGGTATACAGAAGGTTTAAGGAGAAGAACAATGTTTGAAATTCACTCTTCTCCAGGGTTTCAGTCTTTTTTTTGTCCCCTGCACTTGGAATTTCAAGTGCCGACATTTCAATAAGGAGTCCTGTTATACTTAAAATTAAACCCACCCCCACCTGATTTTTAAACATTCTATTAATTTTTGTAAACACACACAACTTTGTAATGTGCTTCTTACTGTCTCTTATTGTGCAAATCATACCTGAAAAGGGTCACAGGCCAGAGAAGTCGCTCTCTTCAGTAACTCTATCCTTTTGGTGAAAGTGGTTGTAGAATGATGCTGTCATCACAACTGAGGGAAAATATTAAGAGGAAAAAAAGAAATAAAGGGTCACCTAGTCCATGTGTAGCCTGTGGACAAGCAGCAGTCATCTCCTGAAGAAAGTAATCATCAGTTATGGAGCCTTGAAAACAGTTCTATTTAATGCTCTGGAAGCTATGCAGCAACAGGTCAAAGTGGTCTCAGGTTTGCTTAATCACTATGTAAAGCAGCCAATGACACCGGGGGATAATTCCAGAGTTTTTCTAAAATAAGGGAATAAATCAATGCTACCACCACAGCAGAAAGTGACACATATAAGGAATAAGTTGATGGAGTTGAATACCCAAACTATGCGCACACAGCAGAAATTAGTCAAAATGGAAGCCAGAGCAAGGAAGTGTAATCTGTGGCTCAATGACATTTCGGAAGGTGAAAATGATATGACTATCTAGAATTTGTGAAAACAAGCATGGTACAATGAAATGGCTTCTAAGAGAGACTGTTCGGTATTGAAAAGGCCTACAGATTGCAGCCATCTGTGGCACACAAGGTTTATCATCAACAGAGACCAAATTTGGTTCAATTTATCACCTGGTATGAAAACAGAAGGTTTTTGTCAACATTATGGAAGCCTGGAAAAAGAAAATGGTGAAAAGGAGGTCAGCATTGCTGGATCATAACTTCTTGAACACTACTATGCATCAGATATCTATCTTTGAATGTGTTTAAATAAGGAAAATAACATAAATTAATTTACAAGCTACAAATCCCCAGCAGTGCCAAAAGCATGTTTTTTTTTTTTTCTTCAATACGAAATGCAGCTGTTTATTTACCCTGGCTCAATCCACGATAGAGAGAGTTAAGGGCAATCGAAGGAAAGAACTCTAAATGGCCAATTGAAGGGGTTTTGGACATTAAATATATTAGCTGAAAGAGAAACGACTCATGCGCAGCTAACAATAATACAAAAGTGCTTCAATGATGAACCTGAGAGGTGAAACTTACTTGAACTGGGACAACATACAAGACTATGATTTGCTGTTTTAAAATGAACTGTGAGCAAGAGAGTGGTAATTGTTTTAGCATCAACACATTTTAACCTGTAAAATGAGTTTTTATAAATTAATAGAAAAAAGACAACAAACCATACATTTTAATTTTTTGATAATTCATTTACCTCAACTTTACATACATTACTCAACTCCTGTCTTCCCCTAGACCTCACTCCTCCTCCTGAACATTATTCATCAAAGATTGTTCCCATAAACTCCATTTCCTTCTAAGAAATGTGTTCCTTTCCTTTTCCAAAGGTCCCACCTCTAGTTCTTTTACTGGATTACAATATTCAATACTTCAATTACAGTTGGTCAAGATTTTGATTTCCACTTTCAATAACTGCTTTTTTGACAGTAATTATAATTAAATTTAGTAAGTCCTTACCATAGCTAGGAAATTCAGATCCTATATACCATCTGAAAAGAATTATTTACTTATTCACAACCATTTATCCTCCCAAAATTCCTAAGTATTCTGCAGGGAATACTTTAGATGCAACAAAAATCCATGCCAGCATAATACTCCTCCCCTGCCAATAACCCCCATCACAAATCTGTCATCACTGTACTGCTTCTTCTCTTCCTACTTTAGCCTGTATCACAATCAATAGTATTCCCCTTTCTTTCATCCCTGATATTCTGCTACATGTCCATTATGAAATCCTTTTATCAAATTGACATACTCATTTCTATTCAAATAAGCCTCCTGCAACATTGCTACTTGTGCACTACACTTAATATAATTCAGTGTTCTCTGTCTTCTGCCTATACCTGCAAGGTCATTTAAATCCCAGGTTAACTTTTTATCAGAAAGGCTGTCTGCTTTGTCAGTGTTGTTATTCCAACACAGTATACATGACAGCTCATTTGAATACATTTCCATCCTGCAGCTTATAAGCACAGACACTAATTTTTGGCAGGCTGATCTTGTAATGAAGTTGCTTCTCATTTCTATTCCAACCAATGTCACAGTTTCCCAGACTTTTCAGTCCAATAAAAAAACACAAGAAATAAAACTTTACAAATCCTCACCCCTTTTAACCCATGGCAAATACATGAACTATATACACATTCCAAACAAAGAAGTTTACCCCTCCAAACAGGAGCACTTGTCCCAAACTGATGGCTGCAACCACAGACATTACCTATTCTAAAGCTGGTGTTAACCATGCTAAAAGCAGTTGTTAGAGCCTACATTCCTACTTATACAGCCTATCTGTTCTTATCTCTATTCCCCTCCCAGATGCGAAAAACAACTCACGTTTTCAGTAAACATTAACTTTCAGACTTGAGAAAAAGTGTACTGGCTACCCTTAAATAAAGAGATTAAATCGTGCATTTAAATACCAACTCTGCTAGGGAGGCAATGGCTTGTGTAACTATTCATTTCCCAGTTTCAATCCATTTATTTTCACTGAAATGCCAATTTTCCATTAAAAGTTATTTTGTTCCTTGTAAATTTCAACCAGAACACACTGTTCAGACCTTTTATGATTAATTGCTTGCACCTACAAATATTTAATACCTTTCTATTGTGTCACAGTTGCGAGATAAGCATCTCTTTCGCTAGTATAACTGCATCTTTTTTAATATACATCTTGTCTGCTTTCTCATGGCCAGATTTGGAAAATACATATGATGTATACACAGAGTTAACAAATCCTGCTGTGGAACACCACACTCCAGTTGCTAAAAAAAATCTCTGGTTCTCTTTGTATGCTCAGACTCTAATGCTACTATTTGTAGCAACAGTTCTTGAGAAGTCTTATGTTCAGCTAGTCTGTGCTTTTATTTCAACCACTTATTTTTATTGTTTTATCAGCTCATCTGGTTAGTTAAAATGTCACCTATTTTTCCCCAGACATTTAACTTTAGATATTCCTCCAATGTGTGAATCACTGTATACACCTCTGAGTGCACTTGATTTATTTTCTTCTAAAATTACTGGATGCCATCGCATGCACTAAAGTTGAAACCTGAATTGTGTTTTGCTAAACAGCTCCAGCATTCTTTCTAACCAGAGACTTCTCTTCTCCTTTCTTATTTTTCACTTAATTTCTCCAAACTTCTTTGTTGACATCTAGGCAATGTAATTACTCGCTGTTAACTGAATTTTATCCAAACTGATGCTGTTTACTGGCTTTTTAAACACATTCTCAAGTTTTCTCATCTCTTAATGCAAGCCATACTGGAAGCCTTCCTTGGCCATAAACTTAAACTATGAATATATTTTCTAGTAGTCTCCCCAAGGTTGTAAATGGTGTAAACGCACAGCAACAGACCAAGAACTTACTACAATAAGAAACGGCATATTTAGGACTAAAGATTTAGTCACGAGTGCAAACAGACACACAGGTAAACCACTGATCAAAGTCTGGGTCTGATGAGTCCTGTTTTACCAATGAAAAAAACAGATTTAAAAATAATCTGGAGCCAGTCCTGATAGTGGACAGGCTTGTAGTTTTTATTAAAAAGATGTTCCTAACCATGCTTAGAATCAAACAGGATGCAGGGACACACCACACTGAATTACTAAGGTTTAATTTTGCATGTTTATTATTACCAAATAATTACACAGCAAATGTGCCATTAATGAATGAAAGTACTATAGTAACAAAACCCAAGCCTGTCAAGTACATTGCTTCATCACAGCCAACAGATAGGCTGAACACCAAAGGACACCTCTTATAAAGAAGGAAAAGCTACTCCCATTGTCTGGGATGGCAGGAGCAGGACTGGAGCTGCAATCTTCACCAAGGCAGCCAAAAATTGTCTTCTTCCTGAATTAGGTAATGCTACAAAAGCCAGTGCCTAAAAGGATTTCAGAGATTTTGACAGCTTCATAAAAATCTTGAAAATAAGGCAATGTCTTGTCTGTTCTGGTGGCTAAGAAGAATAAAGCCCTGACTACAGCCCAGATGACTCAGCCCTGGTTAGCAGACTGGGCACTTGGTGGAGGCAGGGAAGATGGACTTACCCCCATAAGGCATATTGGTGGTGTTGATTTCTCTGATGGAGACTGAGGAAACAACAAGCATGTGTACTGCATTTGGGTGAGCAGGGAAGTCCTGCTGAACGTAACTGCCTTGCAAAAGTGAGAGATGGAGCGGTGTTGACGCCCAGTTACTCAAATCACCCAGAAGATATAAAAAAATACAGCTACAGTTACTGAGCACCTCTCCCAGTTGTGTCTCCCAGAGTACTACTGTAACTACAATTAAGAAGCATTTGATGGATTACACCTCTTACTGTGGGAACAACTGTTGGCACATTCTTTTGCTGATAGGTAAAGTCAGCAACAGAAAATGGCAAAGGCTGTGAGAACAGGAAAGACAACAAGAAGATGAAGTTAAACAAGTGAAAAAGGTGAAGGGAGATATCAGGAGGTAGGGTAGTTGGGGTGGAAGCCTCTTTATTAGCTCACTTAAGTGTGAGATTTTCACACACTGCCTCAGGCTCCCCAGCATATCCTTTCTGCAGTTCAAATCCTTAGCAAGTTCTACTATAGTGTTAGCTTGTGAGTTTCACATTGGGAATATTTATTTGCTGCAGCCATCTTGGCTACTGAACATGTTATTTCCATCTCTCACTTTGTTTTACAAGTGTTTCTCAGCCTAATTTATCTGCTGACTTATATTCACCTAGTCAGTCAGTGAATACTGGGGATTCCATGAGTTCCACGTTCATGTAGTAGTAGATGCAATCTTCAGAATCACACTTCTGGATTACATCCTTAGTCTTCATCTGTCATGTGCATACCCATATGTTAGCATAGATAGCCCCTTACATACGTACAATTAGTGGTTTCATTGCGTTCTTTCTGCCATTTCAGTTGTATGCATGATGGTTGTGCCCAAATTTCCACAAAGACTCTCCTTTGAAATGGACTGGGAAGTGGGATATTCGCTGTCTGCTATCAGATCCTATAGCAGACTCTGTAGCTGGCTAAAAGTCAAGATCCATCTTCCAAATACCCCAGTACATATATTTGATGTAAGCAGTATACAGAAGGAATGTATCTTCTACCCACTGAGATCATCTACCAGGTTGACTTATAGGGAGTGTCTAATCCACCCCCTACCTTTCACATTCGCTCATCATTTTGTAAGTAAACAGTGTCATAGGTAATGGAGGTTGATTTCTATCATACAGCCTCCACAGATGTATAGATTACTTGAGTGTCTAGAGCATTGAATCAACAGTTACTTTCCCCAAGTAATCCAAGTAGGTAAAAATGTTCAGGAATGTTTTAGTGACAACTATTTTTCTGTGGGAACAAAGTCCCTCACACTCTTCACACAGAACAGTGCTCCTGTAATGCTCATAAATTTCATAATTAAGTGAGGGATAACAGTTTGTCAGGGCAGGAAGAAAAACCCTGGTGTTGTGCTCTTGGTTTGCTGGATAAATTTTCGTCTGATTAGCCACTTACCATATTCAGATGCACTGTGTTTGAAATGTATTACTCCAATAACTTGAATGCTTTGACAAGTACAAAAAAAAAAAAAAAAGTTAAATGCTGATGCTGCATCAGTTGTGAAGGGTTGGGCTTACTACATGCAATTCACAATTTTACTTTTTACCATACTAATAACTGTAGTCACTATGGATAGCTAAAACAGAAGTACTAGCAAATCAAAACAACCTGGTAAACAAGCTAACATCTGCACATATGGTTGCCTATCCACCCCTTATTACTATTTAATTTTGTGTCGCTTTGTCACACTTAGTTTTGTACACTTGCATTTTTGAGTAGCATCCTACAAACCTAATGGAAGTGGAACGAGTTATATGCTAATTCCATATTCAAATGTTTAATAATTAGGTGTCCAATTCTTTTGGCCAGATGTCCCTACTTTTCAACAACCTTTGTACAAACTTCCGATGGCAACAAGTTGAGAGGTATGCAGTTAAGAGCACTTAATCACTTAAATGCATATCAGAACTTTCAACCCTTCCCAGCTAAATAATCGACCAATCTGTATAGCAGAAAGCAATAGACCCCCCAGCAGAAGCATAGACGACCGAAAAGACAAGCACATGTAAAAATATCTGAAAGTCCGTTTTTAACATAGCTTGAATGATACATAAATTGTGAGTCACCACCCATACTTAGCTCCATGTATAATGGCACACAATGTCTGCATGTGTTTGTGTGTGCATATGAACAAATGAAAGAGAAAGATGGTACATTCCAAAATGATTGCATACACATTTAATGTACACACACAGAAATAGAGCTAGATATGAAACTAAGAGTAACAGAAAGATCTTGATAGATGACTCCAGCAACAGCAATATATCATAACGTGTCATTAGCACTGCTGCAAAAGATACCTTAAAGGTCAGTATCCTCATTCAGCAGAATCATAAACAAGTCAGAGCAGCTGCTGCAATGACATTTAGGACACAAAAGTCCACTCCTACACAACACTGTCAAGAGAAATAGAAAATGGGCAAGCTCCATTACACTGGAGAAATTAAAACTTAAGGCACTGCACAGACAAATATATAAAGCAATGACTTCTAATTCATAAGGGAGTGTCTGCACGTGAACTAAGGGAAAAACACCATATAAAAAGCATCAGGCTGCATAAATAACTGAATAGAGGCTTTCTTTCAATTAAGTTGAATGTTTTTACAGGAATACTTGTGATCAAAAACAAAATTTTACAGATAATGAACAGCTTTGACTATACGTAGGTAATAAAAATAAAAGTGAAAAAGCAAAAAGCCTAAAATGTCCCTGTCAGTTCCTAATATATGATTAGCAATGCAACCAGCAGCTTACTCTTTACATGATCTGGTATTCAAACCATATGAGGCTTGTTACTGAAATGATATGTCTAGTACAGAACCTGACACCTAAACAGGCTCAGATGCTAGTGTTTTACTAAGACAAGGATACGGACATCAATATGCCTTTCTAAAATACCCAGAGTTGAGGGAGAAGGAAATAAACACCGAAAAGCATCTTGGAAAACCAAACAAGGCTGAGCGGTGTGATGCCCACAGCTCAGACTGCTTGATCAATGTAATTCACTATTATGATGCACTTCTGACGGAAAGATGCTAACAGAGAAATAGTACATTCATACCCAAACATGGGTGGCGAGACCACTTATAAAATAACTACAGAAAATACAACAAAACGAAGGGAAAGTTAAGACAAACAAGATTCATATGATGGTATTTATAACAAATTAACACAGAGGAAGATAGAAAACGTGAAAGCAGCACAGTGGTGCAAAGGTTAGCATTGCTGATTCACAGCACTTACTTTACCAGTTCAATTCTTGGCTGGGGCTTTTGTTGAGTGGTGGTCACATATCCTTTATGTCCACATGGGTACTCCAAATGTTCTACAGATAAAGTGACATTACTCCAAATTACCAATAGGTGTATGGGCTATGTGAAAAGTAAGGGCAATCATCCTAGAAAAGCCTGGGACGTCATACTGAATAGTTCTCCTGCCTTGCACTAAATAAGATATTAAAGATAGGCTTCAGCTGTCACAATCTTGAACTGGATTATGCAGGCAACCACAGAATCAATGAATGAAAGATACTCAAACCAATCTCCAGCATCTCAAGTAGTGAATGTGGAGGCCCAGGAACCACACAAACCAAAGTCCAAACCACAAATCTAATTTATTGACAGCAAAAATAGACCAAATGCAGTAAAGCACTTTCATCTTTAGCAAAGACTTCTACAGAACTCTGAAGTTTGGACTTTGGTTTGTGTGGTTCCTGGGCCTCTACCTTCACTACTTGTGGTTCTTGGTTCTTTTCTTCAATCTCCAGCACCTGTTGCAAAGGTAAGATTAGAAAATTTTGGAAAATCACTAAGACAGGCTTGATGTGACAACACACAGCAGCTTAAAGAACAAGTGATTTACCTTCCAATAATGGCACACAATAGCCTAATAATGCAATTTGACACTTTGAACCTAAAAAATTGGAACTGCCCTATCTGTAATTACTTGAAAAGCAACTCAAGAGTAGGGGAGACAAGACTATGGGTAGACTGTAATAACTTGGCAGCCACTCACAGAAAAAGGAATGCCCTTGTGCTAGTAATATGACTATTCAAAATGAAGAAGCTGGAATGTCATCTTAAATACCTGGCTTCCTCTAAAGCCCCCCCCCCCCCCAACTTTAGAGCAAAGGTACGATAAATATATTTATAGGCTAGATACTGTTTCTTATTTTTCTGAAAAAGGTACAGTAATGTTTTGATATGGAACTTTTGATTTAATTTAATGGCAACCACATGATTATTCTTGTTAGCTAAGAAAGCCATTTTGTCTATTAAAATGGTTCAAGTTTTATTTTCTTTTTCCTGTCTTGTAAATGCAAATACAATTGTGTCTTTCGGCTTTTCCCGGTTAGGGGTCGGCACAGCGGAACTCCAGTCCGCTACTGATTGGCAGTTGATTTTTACGTACCGGCTTGCCAGGCCTGACGCACAACCTTCAACAAAGGTACACCCATTCACGTATGTCTCCACGCAGAAGACGCTCTAGCTGACAATCGAACCGGACAGAGTCTTACTGTGAGGCGACAACGCTACCGCAGCACCACCAATGCAAATGCAATACTTCAACTAAATAATGCAAATAGACACAAATATGTTCATCTGCCTTCAATGATACAAATTATATGCGGACATGAAATTCTGCAGAGTAAAGATGTGGCAATATCTTTAGGGCCAGAGTTTTACTTTCATTTTACTGAAAAAGTTAAGGGGATGTTTACTTACTGAAATTTGATTACCAGGAAAGTCCAACTGAGTAGAAGCTCATTTTCAGTGGAAGCCCGGGGAGAAAAGCTCCAAATTATTAGAAAACATTTTAACAATAATAATTTTACAATCTTCAAAAATAAAACAAAAAACATCTGCAGTTTAAATAATTATAACAAATTAGCCATAATATAAAAACATTGGTTAAGAATCGATACAAGGTATATGACAATCATTTAATATTTAGATAACAGTTTGTAGAGAAATTAAAGGTACATTAGTCTAATATAAACAGGAACTGCAATATCAAGTGAGGGAAAAACAGACTTATGGTATATTTAAAGAGAAAGTCAGGGAATTAGATAGCAGTAAGGAAGTAAGTGAAGGAGGGAGAGTAAGGAGGTATAAGGAATGAAAAGGTACTTGTTCACATTTAGGGATATAGTTTATCCTGGCTTTGAGCAAGAACAGAGCCAAATTTTAGCTAGGAAGTCTTTCATAATGGTTTTGAAAGACTGGAAGAAGGGTATAGACCTGATGGATACAGGTAAGGAGTTCCAGGGCTTAGCAACCTCGTACAAGTACAGACAATGCCCAGTAGATTTGCTAGGGTTGTAGATAGAAGTTTTTGGTCACTTGATCATAATAACTGACTGCTGACTGGAAACATAGTTGTGTAGAATGTTTTTTTTTAGTGCTGGACAGGCAGAAGGATACTGGATAATTTTACAGGTGGTAGGAATTTGTGTATATGTTAGTTGATGTGGCAATTCTAACCAATTTAGGCTTTTCAGTGCTATACGTTGATGGGTTCTAAAAGGGTTCTGGGCTACAAATTTAGCAACTTTGTTATAGCATTGTTCAAGTTTCAATTTTAGTAAAGCCTAGAAGGCAGTAAGGATGGGAGTGCCATAAAGAAGAGTGGAGAGGAGAAAAGTACTGGCAAGTGTAGTTTCAGTTGTGTCAGTGAGAAAATTTTTGGCTCTGTAAAGCATCCCTAGTTTTGATGAGTTTTTCTTGTATAATTTTTTATATGCAGGTCGAATGTAAGATTATCATCCACTATCACCCTAATAGTTTGCTAAGAGAAGTGACTTAAATGGTTGCATTATAAAGAGAGGACTTGTTTTTTTTCATGAGAGAGGGACTTGGGGGGGGGGGGATTAGTAGTTTGGTCTTTTTTGGGTTGAGTAAGAGTTGTCAGTTATAAAGCCATGTTTCGGTGGCTATTAAAGCTTCCTGAATAATTGTTTGGCAGTGTACCATGTTGTCAGATATGCATATGAGAGTGGAATCCTCTAAGTACTGCATGAGGGTGGCCTGTTGTGTGGAAATACAGAGGGTGATGCGAAAATGTTAAGCAGGAGGGGACCAAGGATAAAGCCTTTTGGTACACTGGTGGTGACTGTAAGGTAAGGAGAAAGCATGGAGTGCCATTTTACTGATACCTTCTAGACAGGCAGCTTTTGAACCACAGAAGGATGGTCACAGAGACCTAGTGAGAATAGATGAAGTAGAAGCTTACTGTAACAAATTGTGTTGAAGGCTTTAGAAAAGTTTAGAAATAAGGAAGAGGTTACCTTTGCCATTGTCTCTAGCATTAGTGACAGTATCTACATAGGTTAAAAGGGCAGTGTTGGTACTATGGGAAGGATGGAAGCCATGCTGTACAGGGGATGTTATGATTTGGAAGTCTGAGATGAACTCGGACACTTATTTTTATTTAGCATGGAGAAGCCATTGTCTTTATTATGCTTTTTGCTGTTTAACTTGTTATAATTTAGAATGTTAAAAATATGTAAGGTAAGGGGTGGGGGTGGAGAAATGCTGTTCGCTAATGGTCGACTGGGTAGAAAAGGAAAAGCAAGCATAAAAAGAATTTGGGGAAGAAGCCAAGTTGGGGGATTTATGGAGAATAATGGAAAAGGTGAATGCGGGCAAAAGACTTTATAGTGAGGTCCGGGACCTTAAGCTCTCTCCTTGGAGTAAGAGAAACTGTGCATAATTTTAAATGACGATATTGTATAGTTATGTCACTATTGTTTTGTATGGGGGCATTTGTAAAAGTTTTAGAAATATTTAAATATGCTAGACACATTAGTAAGATGGGCTATGTAAAAACAGATTTACATGATTCTGAAGGTGACTGGGGATATGGGGGGATGAAGAACAAGCAGTCATCCTAGTTTTGATGGCTGGGGAAAGTATAATATGAATTAAAATACTATTTTTATAACATTACTGGCATGAAACATAAATGGGACTTTCACCCCTACACACACACACACACACACACACACACACACACACACACACACACACACACACACACAGATTTGTAAAAGAAGTATAATCCTGAAGTTACAGCATTTCAGGAAATACATCCGAGTCAGGACTAAACATGTGAAGCTATCAATAAATGGCTATACAATGATAGAACTGTAAAGGTGTAGTGGTGCCCACAGGAGAAAGGACAAAGGTTACCACATTAATGTCAAAACTTTGCCCATTGGAAGTGATGGAGGTTCTTAAGCATACTTGGGGTAGATTTGTAGGGCTGAAAGGGTAATGGCATAACTTTGTTAAACCAGTGTCATTTCATATCATGTTCAAAGGTTTTCATCAAGGACTAACACTATTTATGGGTGACTGGAATATGATAATATCATACCTAAATATCGACAGTGGATTTAAGGGGACTAAGTTAACATCTCAGGAGAAACATTCTGGAACACAATGAAAAACATTTGGACTAACAGATACATACTGCCTTTGAGGGATGATGGCAAGGCTGGACAATTCTACACATTTAGTTTAGAGCCTTCCTTAAATCTCAATGGCTGTGTACATGTACTAAACCAGATTGATACCCCCCTCCTCTTGCTAAACCACATTTAAACCTACCTCAACAATTATATCTATTCATATTTCCTTCACTTTTTATTCAGGAAGCATTACAATTATTCTAGTTTGATCCATATTTTTCTATCCCTACCTGAACTACTACATAATCCAAACTAGCCTTTTAGAGATTCATATTATCCCAAAAACAACTGAGTATTTATGAAAAAAGTTATGTACTCACCATAACGTTCCATCTGAGTGGGTAACTTCATTTGTCAGCAACCTGTGGGTATCGGATCTGACCTGGATCCGAGCCAGCAGCTTTCCAAGCTAAAGATCCGAGCTACAAGCTCCTCCCCCTTACCCATAATACCCTGCTACCTCCTTCCAGCCCTCAGACCGCATTTGCCCATTATACAATTTCACCAAGACAAAACACAACCTAAAACAACATCCTAAACTAGCGAATACCAACAGGCTGAATCATTGTAGGATTCAGATAACCAAAGGACCAGGTTAGGGGGAAGGGAAGTTACCTACTCAGATGGAACGTTATGGTGAGTACATAACTTCTTTATCTGAAGTAGTTAACTTCATTTGATCAGCAACATGTGGGACAGAGTCCCCAGCTACCAAACACTTGGGAGGTCCTTAAGGAAGGATATTCCGTAGCACTGCAGAGCCAAAAGCTGCCCTTCCTCTGGATATTAAATCTAATTTATAATTAGAGACAAAGGTATGAGAGGAAGCCCAAGTAGCCGCAGAACAAATGTCATCCAAGGGCACTCTTGACCGGAACGTAGCAGAAGTAGCCATAGAACAGGTAGAATGAGCGTGAACCCCTAAGGGCTCTGGCCGACCAGATATCTTGTATGTGAGTAAAATGCATTGAGAAATCCATCTAGCTAAAGTCACCTTCGATACTGGCTTACCCAAGTAGGGCTTCGCAAATGAAACAAAGAGCTGCTCTGACTTGCGAAAGGCAGCTGTTCTGTGCAGGTAAAAATGCAATTGTCTATGAACATTTAACAAATGAAGTTTGTATTCCCCTTTATTCTGGTAGTTAGGGAAGAAAACAGGTAGATTAATGGACTGACTGATGTTCGCCTCAGAAGCCACTTTAGGTAAGAAGGAAGGGTTAGTCCTGAGAGAGACTCTGTCCTTATGGAAAACAAGATATGGGGGTTTAGTACAAAGGGCCTGTAGCTCTGACACCCTTCTAGCTGAGGTAATAGCTATTAGGAAAGCAGTTTTTCAAGATAAGAATTTTAAATCAACAGAAGCAGCGGGCTCAAAGGGTGGTCTAGTTAGAGCCTGAAGGACCAAGGTTAGGTCCCATGGGGGAACAGCGTTCCTAGTAGGAGGTCTCAAAAGGAAGGTGCCGTTTAAGAAGGTCTTACAGATCTTAGTGGAAGCTAAAGGACTAAGATTGTCTCCAATGTGAAAATGGGAAATGGCAGCCATTTGAACCTTTACAGTAGAAGAACTAGCCCCTTGCTGAAAAATATGCGATAGGAAATCAAGCACTGCCGGAATGGGAGCAGTGAAAGGATCCAAGTTTCTATGCGAGGCCCAAATGGAAAACCATTTCCATTTGCTGTTGTAAACCTTCCTGGTAGAAGGCTTATGCTCCACTACCAGGATGGATCTAACTGCAGACGAGATACCGGGAGTCCTGGCAACTAATGTAACTGGATCAACCAAGCTGAGAGCTTGAGATCATCCAGATTTGGAGTTTCCAATCCCGAAGGATGAGAAATCAGATCCGGGATGGGATCTAAGATCCAAAGAGGAGCTACAAGATGAGAGCGCAGGTACGGAAACCAGGTTTGACGAGGCCAAAATGGGGCTATGAGGATAATATTGTTCCCTAACCGACGAGCTTTCTGTAAAAATGTTGTCATTAATGGAAGAGGAGGATAAGCATAAAGAAGACCGGATGGCCAAGCATGGACTAGAGCGTCTCTGGGGGTTTCCCCAGGGGGGGGGGGGATTAAAGCGAAATACTCGCTGTACTTCACATTTGAAGGCAATGCGAAGAGATTGCAGCAAGGCTGACCCCACTTGCGGAAGATCTGTTTCGCTACTAAGGGGTTCAGACACCACTCGTAATGCGAGAGGAAAGTTAGACTCAGCTTGTCCGCTAGGATGTTGGACCGAACTGGAATGTGCATTGCTAACGGAAAACGGTTGATGGATATCGCCCAATCCCAAACTCTCATGGCCTCTCGGCAAAGAGGGTAAGACCTGGTCCCCCCTGTTTGTTGATGTACCAGACCACTGACATGTTATCTGTCTGAATTGCAATAGTCCCTGGAGGTAGAAAGGTATGAAGAGCTTGCTACGCTAAAAGCACCGCTCTCATCTCCAGAACACTGATATGCAGAATGGTCTCTTGTTGAGTCCACGTACCTTGGACTGTACTGCCCATGCAATGCCCCCCCCACCCAAGGCGAGAAGCGTCCATGGTTACTGTGGCTTGGGGTTGTGGCATTATGAACGGTCGTCCTTCTCGAAGCTCTCGAGATTGGAGCCACCATATGAAAGAATTTCTGCAAACTCTGCTGAGGGGGACTGGAGAGTCCAACGGGTGTTGAAGGAAGGACCACTGGACCTGCAAGGTCCACTGGAGAACCCTCTTGTGCAAGCGAGCTAAGGGCGAAAGGTTGATTGCTGCTGCCATGGACCCTAAGGCTCTCAGGTCTAACCCCGCTGATGGGGTTGGAGATTGAAGGAGTGCTAGAATGTGAAGGGTTAAGCTGCGAAGTCTGTCCGACGTCAAGAAGGCCTTGGTCTGAAGTGTGTCTATTCTGGCCCCTATGAAGTCCAGGACTTGGACCGGTTGAAGGGACGATTTCTTGTGATTTATAGTGATCCCCAACTTGGAGGCTAAAAGCAGGAAGCAATCCCTGGCTGAGCAGAGTAGATGCCTGGTGGAGGCGGCAAGGAGCCAGTCATCCAGGTAAGGAAAAACCTGTATTCTCTGAAGTCTCAGGTGGGCCGCTACTACTGCCATGACCTTAGTGAACACCCTGGGGGCTGTGGTGAGGCCGAATGGTAGGACCCTGAACTGGTAATGACTGGCCCCCAACCGAAAGCGGAGAAACCTCCTGGACTGCCTGTCCATGAGAATGTGGTAGTACGCATCCTTGAGGTCTATGGAGCACATCCAGTCATTCTCCTGCAACAAGGGGAGAATGGATTGAAGAGTGACCATCCGGAATTTCTCCTTGGCAACGAAGAGGTTAATTGTAGAAAGGTCGAGAAATGGTCTTAAGTCCCCCATCTTTTTTGGCACCAAAAAGAACCTGGAGTAGTTGCCTAACCTGGACTGGTCTAGGGGGACATGCTGGATGGCTCTTTTTTCTAGCAGCTTCTTTATTTCTAAAGCTGCAGCCTCTCTCTGACTGGGTGGAACATCAGGGAGGCGCCGCGACTGAGGAAGATTTATGAAGGGGATAGAGTAGACTCTGGATATTATTCGAAGCACCCAGCAATCTGACGTGATGGACTCCCATTGTGCCAGGTGCTTCAAAAAAATGCCCCCCGACTGCGTCCAGAGAGGAACAGTCGGGCAATCCCTCAGGTCTGCTGCGTGGGTCGATCGGAAAAGGGTTCCCACGACCCAAAATTCTTCGGCCCCCCTCTGTCTCTGGGCCAGCATCCACCTTGTCCCCCTCTGCCTCTGAAGGACGAAGGGTCCGGAGCGTAACGGGACTGCTGAGACTTCTGGAACCACATCTTCTTTTGTCCTTGCTGGTTCCTGGAAAAGGACCTTTGAGGAGTCTAGAAGCGGATTCTGATGGCAGACAGCGTCTTCCCGTCTTTCTCGCTCTGGACCAATGTATCGCGGATGGTCTTGCCAAACAGGGTAGAACCGTCAAAGGGAGCATTTGTGAAGGACACCTTGAAGGGTTCCGCAAAATCGCAAAGTCAGAGCCAGGCGTGACGCCATACGGTGATGCCTGATCCGCTGGCTCTAGCGGCCCCCTCCGTGGCATGGAAGAGTAGCCGCATAGACATGTTCGATATCGATTTTTAGAGTGGCCATGCGAGTCGAGAAGGTCCATTTGTCCTCGGCCGACATGGACTCAGGGGGAGACTCAGCGTATTCCTTCACCAGATCCCGCTGAAGCCTAATCACATGGGCCAAGTAATTCAGCTCCCTTATGGAAAAGGTAGCCGAAGCAAACATCCGCTTTCCAATACGATCCATCGTCCGAGACTCCTTTTCAGGAAGATGGACCGAGGAACTATCCTGTGCCAGTTCCTTCTTGGTGGCAGCCGCCACCACCATGGCATCTACCGGGGAGCCTTTACTCCACGCTGTCCTATCCACAGGGGGGCTAAGGATCTTATCTGGTCTCCTGGGTATTGGCTCTACAGTGTCTGGCTCCTTCCACGCCCTGGTAGTAATGAGGTCTACCTGGGGGTCGGCCGGAGGGGACACCCAAGAGATAGATGGGCCTGCGTCAAATGCCTCCAGAAACCAGACTCATCCAAGGAAGGCTTTTGGGCTGACCACTCCCCTTTTAGGCGTAGCATTTCCATAATATCTCCAAAGGAGACATCCTCGGGGGGGGGGGGAGACCTGGGGGAACCTTCCCCTTCCTCTAAATCGGTGTCATCCGTGAGGGACTCAGGGAGTCCAAGTGCCTTCTCTTACACTTGCGTTTGTGAGGGACCTCCTCGGTGGAACTGTATGAGGAGGTCTCACCAACAGGGTCATGTTCCTCCAGTGGAACTGAGTGGGGCGTCGACACAGGCTGTCCCTGGGGCCGGATGATGGAAGACAAGCCCGTCTGCGAGGAAGCGTTTGCTGGATCCGTAGCACGAGCAGGGGGTTTCAAACCTCTCGAGAGGACCCTCTCCACCACGTCGAATGCCGAAGTTTAGCCGCTCTCTCTCAGTTCCATGAGCAACACCCTCAGATCCGATGTGGGGATTGGCATCGGAGCCGAAGCGATCGAACCTGAAAGGGAAGTGTGCTCCGACCACAACGGAGCCGAAGACACACTTACCCCCCTCGGATCTGACACATGGCTCTTGGCCCCAAGAGCTCGGATCCGAAAAGGGATCCGACAAACTTGAGGGCATGGCAGGCAAAGTAGCAACTACTATCGGCACCTACTCCCTGGCTCCGAAACCCGATAATGGATCGGAGAAGGAGCTATGGGTGCAAAAAATGGGGCCGAGCTCCCCCCCCCCAGAGGGGGGGAGGCAGGAGAACTCCCATCTGCATCTGGGCCTGTAGGAAGTGACGCATCATCCGGTCCATGTCAGCGTCTGAAAGGCTTTGTGTTGACCTAGAAGAGGCCGCCGAAGCTGGCCGGGAAGGCCGCCACGATGACCTCGAAAATGGCCAGGGCTCCTCCTCCGGCGAGAAACGTGGGGAATGGACCCGAGAGGGGGAATCCCTGGAAATCATCAGGGGAAAAGAGAGCTGTTTAGCTGGCGGGGCCGAGGGAGCAGAGTCGGCTCCTATGCTTCTTTCTATCCCTATTTTTTCTCTCTTTCTCCCTCTCTATCTCTCTCTCTCTCTCTCTCTCCTCTCTTTTCTCTTTGCCTCCTTCTCTCCCTGGGACAAGGAGGGAGGTTGAGTCCCAGCCAAGGGAGATAGTATAGCTGGCTGAACAGCCTCAGCCGCGGCTGGAGCCATTGAGGGAGAGGAGGAAGAAGCAGAGTCCACGGGCAAAAGACCCACCATGATCAGCTTGTTCCTCTTATCCCTCACAGCCCGGGGGTTAAAGGCTGCGCAGATCTGGCAGCCCGATGACAAATGCTCTACCCCCAGGCAAAGAATGCACTGAGTGTGGCCATCAGCTGGAGAGAGCTTATGGCCACACTCAGAGCATTTAGAAAAAATGGCTTTAGGGCCATACCAAAAACCACAACCACACACACAGGCACACAAGAATAAGGGGAAGGGTGAATATATTAAAATTAAGCTAAGCTAATGGGTTTAAACTAAACACAAATACGCACCTCTCTAATTTTACCAAAAAGTCAAGAATTTGGCAAATACTTCCTACCTAACCACCAGGAGCTCATAACTTGTGCTTGTTAAAGCCGCGGCAAATGAGATATGGGGGCTGGAAGGAGGTAGCATGGTATTGTGGGTAAGGGGGAGGAGTTTGGAGCTTGGATCTTTCGCTTGGAAAGCTGCCGGCTCAGATCCAGGTCAGATCCGATACCCACATGTTGCTGATCAAATGAAGTTAATTACTTCAGATCATAAGACATTTTACAGATAATAGTTATTAGTTTTACTCCCTCTCTATGTCTGACCTACTGCTCTAAATCTACCATACCTTCCTTCTATAGTTACTTCTACTACTCTTAACCTCACTACACCTACTATCTTAGGCCAAATGTATGGTAAAGTGTTATTTTTACAACTTAATGTATTGTTGCAATGTTTTTTTTTTTAAGTAGATGCTTAGTATCTATAGTCACTTTGTATAATCCTGTTTGGAGCTTTTCTCCCCAGGCCTCTACTGAAAATGGACATATATCCAGATAGACTAGTAAAATAAATAAAAATAAAATAAAAACTATACATTAAGATATTTGACCAGGTTAAAACTACACATAATATTATATTACCAGATAATGTTTACATAGATAGGAATCAATATCTAGGGGCAACGGTTTAGTTTGACCATACCCTGGTGGTGCTGGAGTTATGAGATGATTCACTAGACAAATCTGGAAGACACCGGATGTTCCCAATTTACTTACTAGACAGGGAGGTATTTTGAGCATCAAGAATAAAAGACCAACACCATGGAAAACATTAACTGTACAAAGGAGGAAATAAAAATGGAGGTCAAGGAATTTGTATGGAGGAAGTTTAAGAAGACAATACAAAAATGGAGGATAGATATTTTAAGGCAGTGGTTAAAGTTGAAGTGGGTTGTTCACCTGGATACGGGGGTTACAACTCTTAACTAAGCAGAAAACTGAAGATGTACTTTGAATGTAGAATTTTATTCTGAGAAGGTAAATTTTGAAAACTCTCCTACAGCTTTGAAACTATTAGCCCTGAACTTGAGACAGACGAAAGTGCAATTAAAGTTATGAGACACAGAATAAGTAGACAGGGAAGGAAGCAAAAAAACCCCCATCCAGATGTAATTTTGGTGGTGGGGGGGGGGGGTTACAGAGATATTATAAGAAATAATTCAAAACTTGGAGAGAGCCACTATATCATAAACCAAGGTACGTTTAATCCTAAAAAAGTAAATTGGGCAAAAATAACTCAAGAAAACCAAACAAGTGGCAAGTCTGTTGAACTTCATTACAGTGAATGAACCTAACATGGAGATTGAAGCTACAGAGTTCAATAAACCACCTAGGAGTAAGACAAAACAGTTTCAAAATTGTCAAGGTTTATGCCAGATTTATTGATGACATTTTTAATGTGTGGTGAGCTTATGTTGGAACTTAATCAAGGTGCATCATTCCTAGGGTTTTCATTTGTTTGTAGTAAGTTCAATTTGATATTTATGTTTATAAAAATACAGCATGCAATCTTTTTCACTGTAGCAGTATGCATACTTCATGTCAAAGGAAATGTACAGTTAACAGCATGCTCAAAGGAAGCCTTTATTAAAGCAACTGAAAAACATACTAACTTTGAGGGGCTATCCTGCTACCATATTAGAAATTAACTGTAATAATAAAATAACAAATGAAAATATTATTGCAGATAAAGAATGTGGTAATGTCATGTCGCTCACTTAGAGTATCAGTAGTAATACCATTAAAATATTATATATAATTAGATGGTGTTCAGTGTCAACAGAAACTTATTTCAAGTGGTAGATGATGAACCTGTATATGTAAAAAAAAAAAAAAAAAAAGTTGCAACATTTAGAAAGCAACCATAAAAAGCCATCTGTCCAAAAACTGATACAGTGCAAATACTAATGCTATGACTGCAAAATGTTCAGGTTTATACTAGATGGAACAAGTGTAATCTGCGTCAACACCAATAGATCCTATAAGCCACCTGTTTTTTTACAATTGTAAATCTGACTGCTTAGTTTATACTGTGATTAGTATGGTGTGTGATAAATTTTACGTAGGTAAAACCAACAGACAATTTAAGCCCAATATTTATGAACATGTTTATGCTGTCAAAATTAAAGATGAACAGCTGACTGAATGTGTGAACTTCACAAAATTTATGTTTGCTATTCTTGATTACGCAGCCATGAATGTCGAGGGGTGGAGGATGGTAACAGAAGATGACTTTGAATATTTAGAATATAAATGGCAACTGAGACTGAATTCCTGAAAAAAATCTGGTCTCAATCATGCATTCATTGTTTAACACTATTTAAAATTCAAACAAATGTTCAAATGAAGTCATGTGATATGTCAAGTGATACTTTAGCTCCACTCACTGTGATAAAACAATCTGATGAAGTCTCAAGTCTTACATAGTTAATAGGAGCCAAAATCACTTGCATATCGTTTTACTTTTTGTGAACTAACGGAGTTTTAAAAGTTGAGAAATTTATTAAACTGCTGTTTACAGAAATAGATTGTTGATTAGTCCCATTATGTATTCAAGGACTACGAATATATTTAAGTTGAAAAGTAATCCTTTTAACTTGTGCACGCACACACACACACACACACACACACACACACACTTTCATACACGGTCTCAATAACAGAGCACAATATCCATAGCAGGCCTTCACAGCAGACAGTATGATGACAGGATGCCATCTACATTTTGCATGACATCTCTGGCAAAGTAACCCAAAATTCTGATTATCATTTCCACAAACCTGTCAAACTGCACAGCATAATGCATCCTAAAAATGGTTACAACATACAAATATTTTTATTCCAGTATCTGGTCTCTCTGTTCTTATGATGCAAATTACTATATGGGCCTCATTGCCAATGTTACCACCACCAGCCAACTGAACAATCTTGCCTTTTTATTTATGTATGTGTGTGTGTGTGTACTGCAACCCAGTTGTATCTATTTTTCCCATCCTGCAAGCCTCAGTAGGTCAGGCAGGCAAAAGGTTTCCCCATTACTAACTACAACTCTAACCTTGGCATAACCAGTTCACAGACTGACCTTATTCAATAATTCTAATACGATGTAGGACAAAGATGCTGAAAAGGACCCTTATTACAGAAACCTGTGTTACACAACTAGTTGGTACTTATCTCAACAACGCTTCTCATCCCCATATGTTTTTAGGTTCATAGGTAGGTAACTAGGCTATCTGCCCAAAGGCATTTATAAGCCTAGCCAGAATGTGTTGGCTTTTGCCACCCCCTTAGATTAGTTCCCTGTGCCTCTGTCCAGCAGAGCCACTGAATTGATCCCTGGGGTAAACTTTTTGTTTCCCATCCACTCGTCAAGGTTTCTTTTGAAGAGCGTTAGCGGGGAGCTCTGCCTAATGCAGATTGGAATCTTGTTCCAAAGCATGGGAAGTCTCTGGGACAGGAATCTATCCCTCCAGCATGTCCTATTTATTGTTGTGGTGAGGTTTAGATCCCTAGAGAGTGTGGCTTGAGGGGATAAGGTTTTCTTTAGGTGGAGCATGTCCATCAATTCTGGGTTGGACATGGCCTTCTATGCCAGGCAGAGATCACCTC
Source organism: Protopterus annectens (assembly GCF_019279795.1). Lineage (NCBI taxonomy): Eukaryota > Metazoa > Chordata > Ceratodontiformes > Protopteridae > Protopterus > Protopterus annectens. The sequence continues at coordinate 146,599,892 of NC_056732.1, forward strand.
TGAGTAGGCGGTATGCAACCAAGTACAGCATAAGTTTCTTCAGTCGAGCTGCATACGGCATCTGTTTAAGGCCAGTGATCCTCTTGGTGAGGTACTTCTGTGGTCTTTCTAGCTGTTGCAGGTGTCTTGTAAGGTACATCCCAAATGAGGCGTTGTACTCTATGATGGGTCTGATGAGTGATGAGTAGAGGGGCACAATGACCTCTTTTGATCTGGATGCAAACCCTTTTGTGATTAGGTGGGCCACGTAGAAGGATTTTCTAACCACTTTGGCAATGTGATTATCAAAGGTGAGATTACTATCTACTTGGGTCCCCAGATCCCTTATTACGTCTTCCGTATTTAGGGAACTACCACCTATGTGGTAGTTTGTGGGTACTTTGTTTTTTCCAAAGGGGATGACTATGCACTTTTTAGCATTTAGCTTGAGGCCATGATTTTGACACCAGGTATCCGTCTCAGTGAGACCCTTTTGGAGGATGTCTGTGTCAGCCGGAGAGTCAATTATAGCCTCTAGTTTGCAGTCGTCTGCGAACTTGGTCAGCCATAATCCTCCTGTACATGCTTGTACCTCTGAGAAGTATATGCCAAACAGGGGGGGGTCCTAGGACTGAGCCCTGGGGAATGCCACTTGTAACCGATTTAGAGTCGGACCTGGCTCCCACAACTCTCACCATGTAGGTTCTGTCCATGAGCCAGTTGGCATCCCACCTTGTGACATAGGGGTTTATGTTCAGGCTGGTGAGCTTGTCTAGAATACCAGAATGGGGAATGGTGTCTAAGGCCTTAGCAAGGTCTAGATAAGCTGTGTGTACCACCTTTCCCTCGTCTATAAGCCTTGGTAACTATCTCAAAGAAGTCCACTAGGTTTAGGAGGCATGATCTGCCCTTAAAGCCGAACTGGGTAGGGTCTAGTGTTTGGAGGTTCCCAATGTCTCTGTTAATGAGTTCCATGATGATGCGCTCCATAGCCTTGCAGACCAAGCTAGTCAGGCTTTTTCTGTCTTGTATCAGCTCAGCAATCAACAAATGCACACTAGTCTCCCTTCCAACTGCCTATAAATCCAGTTATATGAAAGTATGAAATATACCACTTGTCATCACTGGCAGCAACAAAGACAAAGAACAGAGTTTACATAGACTGAAAAGAGCTCTGCGCTGTAAAACATTGTTTGTCAGCTACAAAATGTGTATTTTAGGGATCCAGCAGTCTATATTACCAAATTCTGTCTATAATTTCTCATAGGACTGATTGCTCATCAAAAGAGCTTTTAGGCAAGTATCATTATGTGTCTAAGAAAATTATTGTCATTTAAGAATGCAGCAGCTCAACTTTAGGCCTTATGTAGAACTGTGAAATGACAATGCAGAGCTCTGAAGATACAAGATGCAACTATGACCAAGGGCTGCTCTATAACCATTTACCAATTTACAGCAGCATGAAGATATGTTGGCACAATTGAAAACATTCAATCCAAGTCATCTATTTTTTTTTTTTTTTTTTTTTTTACAGTGTACACTATTCTATCCATATATTAAGTTCCAATGCAACTTTAAAGCTGCAGCTTCCATCACCTTCAAGATTGCATAAATGTAATGCCCAATAAGAACAGTATACAGTCAAAGAACTTTAATTTTCTGATATTCTCTATATCCTATGAGTCTACAGGGGGAGCCACAACCTCTTCTAGCCCTTAATAGGCTTAAGGTGAATAACCAGTTCTGGATGGGATGCCAGTCCGCTGCATCTTTTAATGCAGAATGGATGGTGGTACTGTGTCTATGCACATTGCAGCAGACACCTCATGGTCACATGTATGACTGCATGTATCTGATGGGTATAATTCACTACACAATTTATTCCCAATCAGGGACAGATCAACTGTATTCCAAATTAGACTTCTGCACAAAAAGAAAAAAAAATACTGTCTTAATACAATATTTGCCTCCACAGCTCATGTTCCATGTGTGACAAAATCATACTGATGAGATCTGTTCTGGCAATGTGCCTTGTACAAAGAGAACATGCCTTTCACTAGAGACACAGAAGGATCTTTCTTCCTCAAACGAAATGGGACAATAAAGGGAGGACAAATTCTGTTGATCAGCTGTGCAGGCAGTCCTTTCTGAATATTCACTTTGATTTTAATTTATTTTCCCTCAAATTATTGTCAAATCTTCCAATTCTGACTTCAAAATTCTGAAAGTGATCACTTGGAAAACAAACTCCTACAATTGTTTCATCCTGTTTAGTTTGCTGCAAGTTTTATCACTGACTCGCAGCTATAGGAAGGCCCAGAGAAAAGTTGAAAAAATATCTCCAAGCTAAGAACAGAGAGACAAGGACTACCAAAGGAGTGCACAAACAGTGCTAACACACACACGCACATATCATAAGCCATCTTAGATATGCCCTGCCAACAATGTCACTGGCAAGATTGCAGATGGGAATTCCAAAGTGAAATTATAGCTGTCAATGGGTCAAGGACCATACTATGGGAACACAGACTGAGGAAACTGAAGTTGGATGAGAGTTAATTTGCACCTTGAGAAGCATGGCTAAGCTTAAAAAGGTCCCCTTGGATCGTTAGCCTAGGAATCATCTATTAATTTATGAAACCAATGAATTTGTTTTTCCAAAGTGTCTTATAAAGCCAAGGAAATGTTGGACTGCATATTAGAGACTGCCACCCCTACCAAGGACTAGTAAGAGTGTAGTCAAAATGGAACAGATTGTGGAGTGCTAAATATAAGACCAGCTATGGTTGATTTTTTAGTTGAGTTTACAACAGAAGCAGCTCTTAAAGGGGAAAGTTAGTATGGCATATTAAATACTGCATGATAACTATAAGAATTAATAAGTCGATATAAAAGGATAGAAAAATTGGAAAGGGAATTTAAAAAAGGCTCAATGGAAGGACATTTGTATTGCCCCCAATCCAGAAGGTTTACGATTTGTATATGGAAGTGTTTGTACAAGTATTTGTAAATCCCACAGACTTCGGAGAGCTGCTCCTCAGGAACACAGCAAATATGGTGTATGTCATGGGAAAGAGAAAGTTAATCAGGAACATTTTTTTTTCAAAATGTGACAAGTTGGTGAATTAAAAAAAAATCTCTACAGAGGACTTTGTTAGAAATGCTTTTAACTATGGAAACTATTCTTTAGAGCTAGGATATAGGATCCAAATTACAGAGACAAAGTACTGACTGCCAAAAAAAGCAATTACTTGAAAATAGAAATCAAAATCTAAACCACTTAGAAACATTCTAAAGGATATAAAAGGAGGTGGGGTCTTTGGAAAGAAGGAACGAGAAAGTTACACAGAAATTCATGTAACTTGTAGGAGTAATAAATGCAGAATAATGTGTATGGGGAGTGAATTTTCAAGGAAGACAGGAAATTATTTACGTAATGCTGGAGTGAATGAAATTGTTACAAAGAAAATCCATGTAAACTGCATGAAAATTATGATGGAAATGTTACAGAATTTTTAGTACTTATGTATTATCGCAACCAGAGTTTCGTGGTTGCGGTAATACGCTTGTTGGCTTGAAAACAGCTGCTGGAAACACTGTAAGTGGTCACTCTGTGTTTACTGTGGAAAAGCTAGTTTTGCTGACACTGAGGAAGAGAAGCAATCGTGCAAATCTTTTTCCTGTTTCGAGTGCATGACGGAAGCACGCTTCAATTGGCAGGGCTGGTCTGCTACTGACAAAAGGAGTACTTTTACTGTGAAGAAGCAATACTGACAAGAAAAAAAGACAGACCGCTTGGAAATGCTTTCTGCTGAACTCTATTTATTAAACTGTAAACTATTTATGTATCACACATTTCTTTTTTACAGAAAACTTACAACACGTAAAGCTTTGTGGAACTGATGCATACTAACAGGTGTTTGGCAATGGAATGGTTGACAGCAGTGTTTTGGTTTGGGGTTCTGAAGAACTTGTATTACACAACTTTCAATGTGAACGAAAACACAGTAACTGACACAGCAACATTACTTTCTTTCTTCATTTTCACCAATAACCCTGCCTAAAACAACGTGTAATGTGAACAAAAACACACTAACTCACATTATCATAGCACTTGTGCTTCTATTTTAACATCGGGAAGCGCACAGTATTACAAGAAAGATAATATGCTACCCCCAAACAGCATATCTAAACAGAAACATGATTTTCTACATTTTCAATGATATCCCTGCCTAAAACAACCTTCAATGTGAAAGTGACATTATCACAGCATTATGTTTATATTTGCACATCAGGAAGCAACTAGTATTACCGCGAAAATCTGGTTGCGATAATATGCAAGTACCGTTTTTTTTGTGTGTATGTATCCTTGTCACTTAAGGAAAAAAAAAACATGTTTAAAAAAGATTAAAAAAAATTCACTCAAACTTTCCAATGGGATCATCCATTTGCAGGCGAATACTTGGTGGTCATGCGGTATAATAAAAATGGGGCATAGGCATCTACCATGTACACAGAAGGATAACAAGTTTGGAACTCTGCTTCCTAGAATGCTCTTTCAATGTCAGCCATTCATACTCCATGCAAGCTTCAATACCTAGCAGACGTGCTGAACTAAAACATAATTTCTTCTTGCAGCTAGCCGAAGTGTCTCATAATATCTTTCTCTGGTGATTATCTCAATACTTAAACTGCTTCGTATTCCCCACAAATGCCAAGTGAAAGACATCTTTCTTGTTGATGTTCTCAAAGGATGGAATATTTAAAAATAGCTTCACAGTCCTCTAGTCAAAGAATTTTTCTATGCCATTCTCTTAGTTCTGCTGAAAACAAGGCTCCCTTCCAAGACAGGGAAGTACAGCCATTCTTTGTCCTCAATATATTGCTTCCATAGCATAGTGGCTTCAGAGGTGTCAACATCCACTCATTCATATTCCACTGGAAAATCATCATCTTTCCCACACGAGGGCAAATATCACAGGCTCTGTCCAGCTATAGGCTCCCTCTTATTCAAGTAATTGCCATTTTAGGTTCTTCCTTGCTGATAAAGATAGTTCATATTAATACAAATCAGAAGCAGTCTAGTCAAAAATAATCAAAGATAAAAGCTGAAATTTTATTTCTGGACTGCTGGCAAGCATACCCCTCCCCAGGAGAAGGCTCTTTCAGTGGTTGCGGACTTCCTGTCGTTTCTCTATTTAGAAGGGGCCCCAGCTAAAATTGTTGCTAATGTTAAGATGGCAAGTACTGTAACAGACTATTCTGCATTAGAAAGAAAAAGCTAATTAGAAGATACCTGATGGGTACTCAATGCTAGGAGTTTGCATGGTATCATTCCTGAGTTGCTTAGACTGGGCCACTAATATAACCAAGAAAATTAAGGGGTAAAAAATGAGGGTCCTATTTGTGTTTTGCTTATTAAAGTGCCAGTCACAGCTCCTATGAGTATGATAAAAGTATGACTAATTTAATAAATGAGAGCAAACCTTATGCCACATCATGGAAATTGTACGTATTATAACTGGAGCTCTGCAAAACTCTTATGACTGCTACAGATATATGTTTAATGACAGCTGTTATAAATATCTGAAGTCATTATTTCAATTTTATATACACTGAAGCTTGTATACTGTAACAAGTGTCAAACAAGTAGGGGTTTTGACAAAGATAATTATGAAAGGGTTAGTACTACAAATGGTGATGAAACTGTATGATTGCACTGTTACTGAGCATTAAATAGTGACATCCTGTGTAAGATTAATACTAGTTCACACTGTTAATAGTGTTACGTGAAAATAGTGATTGTATAAACAGGGCCATTTTAAATCAAAGATAAAATAATCAGGAAAGTTAAGTAGTAACGCTGATACCTAGAGAAGGTGAGATTGCTCTTGGTCAAACTGAACATGTTACAACAGAGGGGAAATGGATGACTTTTATGATAAGAGTAATTAATGTTGCAGGGGAGAATGATGGGAGATGAAATATATTGTTTATTTAGTTTATTTTATTTATTTTACATTTGTTAACTAAATAAAAAATATTGTTATGATGATAATTAGCAAAATTTAACAAATTACAATTAAAATAGTTTATCAAGAAAGGCAAAATAAAAAAGGGAGATAACTCAAGATTCTCTGGTCTTCAAAATGAAATAAAGAGATAATCCTGAGAGTGATAATTGGAGGAGAAGGTGCAACTGGAGTAGGAGAAGAGGATTTTTTTAAGCTATTTGTGCTTATATGGAACAAAATTAAGTTAACAGTTAAAGAACTCCTGGAGCAAGTAATACGCTGGTGGTCTTTCTAAATGATACTGTACGTGAATGGGCAAACTCTGCCTTAACTGTTAGGTCTCAGATTGACAGACTAGGTAGAAGAGTGACTGGTGGTACAGGGAATGTGACAGAAGATGTCTGTGTCAAATATGGAAGATCAAAAAGGTACACTTGATCTGCTTCTTATTTGATAAACAGTGAGTAGAAAAGTTCATAAAGTAGATTCTGAGTGTATTGAGATGAAGTTGTTTTAATATTATTTAAGAAGCAATATACTTAGGAGATTGGAGAAATGAAGGAGGAAGCTTGCAACATTATATTGCCCATGGGCTATATGTAGGGCATGTATGTCACGACACAGACTCTGCATCACGTGGAAGATGGATGGAAGTGTCTGTTAAAAATGAGCATCACATTAAGGGGAGTTAGATGAAACAAAAGAATATAACCTACTTTAGCAATGTATGAACATTTTAATAGATTTTATTACTGAATGAATGGGTGGGATGGGAAAAAGGATAATATTAATCTATTTTTTTACATAAAATCCATCCACTCATACAGGCAGTTATAGGGTAAAAACTGTTGTAGAAGTAGTAGTCCTCAAAAACTTTCAGGCCATAAAGATGTCAGAGTGGTCTATTGAGGAAAAAAAATAATTACGTGTTGTTACTATTATGCAAGAAACCCATAATTTCTGAATAGAAGATGTACAAAAAGATAAAGACAGAATTTGGAGGAAAGAAAAATACTTTCACAAGAAAAACTGTCAAAACCTACAAATGCAAATTTGTGTTCATTATTACAATAAATTCATGAAAAACAACATATAGACTGTTTTGGGGAAAAAAGCGACTAAAGAAGTGTGAAAACAAAGAACAAAATTTACAGATTTTTGAAAGGTGTAAAAAAAGAAACATGGGCATGGGAAAGAAATTATCTGATATGGTGCAATATTTAAGCAAACGAGAAAGTCCGACTCATCAATACAAAAAAGCAGCTCCAAAGATATTTGAAGAGAAATACAGGTAAAGGCACATAGATGAGGAAGACTTTGCAATACAAAAATAAGATCACAAAGGGGTAACATAGAACAGAAGATTAGTAAAGTAAAGGCTAATCAAACAGAAGCTAATGTTATGGAAAACCTGTGAAGTGAAGGATTTAGAGTAGAAAGTATAACACAGGTTATGTCACAGCATGATGGAACAATGAGTCCCCCAAGTAAGGAGAAACAGGAGGATCAGGAGACATTTGAAGAAATATGGACATGGGAAAGAAAAAGAGATTTAATATGGTGCAATATTTATGCAAAGGAGAAAGCAAAACTGATCAATTCAAAAAAGTAGCACCAAAGATATTTGAAGGGAAATACAGGCAAAGGCATGAGGATATGAAAAATGTTACAATAAAAAGTGGAAAGTACAAAAGAAGATTTGTAATGGCAAAGTTAAAGAAATAGAAACTAAAATTATGGATTACCTGCAAAGTGAGGGATTTATTGTAGAAAATCTAACTCTGGTAACATCACATCATGATAGAACGATGAATCACCAAATTAAGGAGATAACGGTGGTGCAGGAAGCATCTGAGCAGTTCCCATATGAAGAAACTCTGGAGCCTTCAGTAGGAAACCATTACAAAAGTTCATTATGAGTTGCACAGCAAGGGAAGGAACAGGAAACAGTGGCAACTCTGACGCAGTTAATGTTGTGGAGTGACATGCCAGCCAGTTCCCATATGAATGAGCAATGGATGACATAGGATGAAGCTGAAGAGAAAATATCACAGGAAGAGGTTATGGAACTTTCTGTAGAAAGCCCGCAGGAAACTAAGAAGAATATGCCTTTGATCTAAGGGAAGAGTTGCGTGATTTGATAAAGATGACTAGACATATTAAGATCAATGAAAGAAATAGATTACAGAGAGTTAATAACTAAAATGTTACTGAACACAGTAATCAAGACTATTCACAGAAATTCATGTGATATAACAGAAGTAAATAGGATATATTACTGTGTAGCTAAATTAATAACAAGATAAAGTCTTACCACAAAAACACAAGGCACAAAGGGAAGAAATCAAATGCCATCATGGAAGTACTGAATACAGAAAGCTGTAAAGCAATTAAGACAAGAAGTATCACTGTTAGAGTACAACAGACAGAACAGATCAAGAAAAATGCTTAGAAGGATAGACATGATAAAAGCAACGCACAATATCAGAACAGACCAGGATCTATTGTATCCTACTGCAAATAAGCTAAAAATATCAGTGCAGGCAGAAAAAACTTAGAAGACATGGAGATAAGCACAAAGTCATCATCACCTTCTTTTGGCTGTGCCCGTTAGGGATTGCCACAGCGGATCACCTGTTTCCATTTCTTCCTGTCCTCTGCATCTTGCTCCGTCACACCAACCACCTGCATGTCTTCTCTCACCACATCCATAAACCTGATCTTAGGCCTTCCTCTTTTCCTGTTACCTGGTAGCTTCATCCTTAACATCTTTTTCCCAATATACTCAGCATCCCTCCTCAGCACATCTCCAAACCAACGTAATCTTGCCTCTCTAGCTTTATCTCCAAACCTTCCAACCTGGGCTGACCCTCTAGTACACTTACTCCTAATCCTGTCCACCCTCATCACACCCTGTGCAAATCTTAACATCTTTACTGCCACATCCAGCTCTAACTCCTGCCTTTTTGTCAATGCCACTGTCTCCAACCCATATAGCATAGCTGGTCTCACTACCCTCTTGTAGACCTTCCCTTTCACTCTTACTGGTACTCATCTGTCACAAATCACTCCTGACACTCTTCTCCACCCACTCCATCCTGCCTATACTCTCTTCCACACTCACCATTACTCTGAACTACTGATCCCAAGTATTTAAACTCATCCACCTTTGCCACCTCTACTCCTTGCATCCTCACCATTCCTCTATCCTCCCTCTCATTCACACTCATATATTCTGTCTTAGTCCTGCTGACCTTCATTCCTCTTCTCTCTAGAGGATATCTCCATCTCTCCAGGGTCTCCTCCACCTGTTCCCTACTCTCACTACAGATCACAGAGCCATGGCTAGTCTGTAGAGGGGGGTAAGAATGGATACCCCCTGCTTGTTTATGTACCACATAACAGTGGTGGTGTCCGTCTTTACCATTAATTGTCCTGGAAGAATGTGCTTCTTGAAGGCTGTCAGAGCATTCTGTACAGCCGTTTCTTTTTGATTGATATGCAGGTGCATTTGACTTTGGTTCCATTTGCCCTGAATGCACTTCCCTGCCAGGTGAGCCCCCCATGCATAGTCTGATGCGTCTGTTATTAGGGTTTGGGCAGCAGGAGGTAGAGTGAATGGTAGTCCCTTGTTTTGGTGGCAGGCCTCTGCCCACCAAAGGAATTCTAACCATAGGTAAGGTATGACAGGAATCATTGCTTCTAGATCCTGAGAATGTTGACACCATAGGCTTTTCAGATACCATTGTAGTTTCCTCATATGCAGTCTTGCATATGGAATTAGTAGAATGCATGAGGCCATGAACCCCAAGGCTTGTAGTATTTGCCTTGCAGATAGCAGGGTTTTTGTGGCCACTAGTTTGAAGTAAGTTGTCAAATTAATTTGTTTCTCTGGCGTGAGGAAAGCCATCTGGGAAGTTGTGTTCAAGCTTGCTCCCAGGAATATAATTTGTAGACAGGGTACCAGATGTGATTTCTTTTTGTTTATGGTGTACCCCAGACAAGTTAAAACCTTTTGTACAAATGCCGGATGATTCAGAAATATGTCCTGGCTTTCTGCCTGAATTAGACAATCGTCCAGGTATGGGTATATTTGAATATTCCTTTGCCTGCAAAATGCAATGACTGGAGCTAGGCACTTTGTGAATACCCTGGGTGCAGTAGATAAGCCAAAGGGCAGTGCAGAGAATTGATAGTGCATGTAGCCTGCTTTGAAGCGTAGGTATCTTCTGCAAGATTCCCTGATTGGAATGTGCAGGTAGGCTTCCTTTAAATCCAGTGTTGCCAGCCAAGCATCCTTGTCTAGCATAGGAAGTAACTGGTGAAGAGTTAGCATCTTGAATTTTGGAATCACCAAAAAGGTGTTTAAAGTAGAAAGGTCCAGGATAGGATGGCATGAGTTGTCTTTTCTGGGTACCAAGAAAAGTCTGGAGTAGAAACCCTGTCCCTTTTCTTCTTCTGGTACAGTTTAAATAGCCTTTATGCTTAAGAGAGAGAGAGAGAGAGTACTTGCTTTTGAGTCTCTGCCCACTGATTTGGGGGTAGATCTGGCCAACCTTTTGGGGTTGGTAATGTGTGGAAGTGAAATCTGTATTCTTGGGAAACTATATTTAAAACCCATTTGTCCTGGGTAACTATATTTAAAACCCATTTGTCCTGGGTAATGAGTTCCCAGTTTTTTGCCTGCAGAGCAGTCTTTCTCCCTAAAGGAGCAGTCAGTTGAGAAGTGCTTGGAAGTTTTAAAATTAAGTCATTGAGACAGTTTACCATGGGGGGGGGGGAGTCTTACTACTCCCTGATTTGGAAGTGGAAGACCCCCCACTGCTTAGTCCTGTGTGTAACCTGGGACTGAAGCCTGGGTGTTCTGCTGGTTCTGGGTTTGGACTGAAAAGGCCTGGAAGAGGCAGGAAAGGACAGATTCTTAGAGGGCCAATGCCTATTAAATCTTGGAGGCTATACTTGTAGAAAATCTTTAACAGTTTGCATAGATTTAGCTTTTCCTCCATCTTTTTAAGAACGTCTTCTGCTTTGTTGCTAAACAGGTGGTCCTGATTTAAGGGAGCATCCAGCAATTTAGCTTTAACATAATCTGGCAAGGATTGCTCCTTAAGCCAAACATGCCTTCTAAATACAGACCCAGTGACAGCAGCCCTGCAAGATGCCTCTAGAGAATCAAAACCACATTGCAAAGTATGTTTTCCAACCTGTTCAGCAGAATGCATTAAATCCTGTAAATCCTTGTTTTCAGCATGTTGCATTTAACATTCTACCTTAAATGAAGACAAGACACCTCTTCCTCTCTTTCAATGGTATTTATTATACACGTGTGGGTGCCTCATGGAAAGTACCAGGTAGACTCCCCGAACAAAGAAATGCATAAGCTTATATGCTGATGATACTGCTGACAGTACAAAAATATAAACTAGACCAATTAAATTAGTACAAAAGACAATTAACCAATCAGTGGTTTATCCGTAGGCTTAAAGCAGTTCACATTACTACATCTCTAACCAGAGAAAGAAAATCAGATACACTTCCATATAACGCACATTTCCTGCTTTCAAGCAGGCTCCTGTTTTTCAGTACTTTTCTACTATTCACCATTTACTCAGAGTTCGAAATACAAAGTCCATCTCAATGCATACAGATTGTCACATACTCAATTTTCTTAAGCACATACTTTGGCCATTCATATTCTACAATCCCCCATTTGATGCTGTGTAAGCATCACCATTTAGTCGATCATACATTTGCCCTAAGTCTAACATAACCATGTGGCTGGTTCCTTCAACACTGTCGCACATTTTTAATTCATCATCCATATTCATAACTGCAGGCATATAAAACTTTGGCACCTTTTTAGTAGTCTTAAAAGACATTAATTTCACAATCAGTGCTTTGATCAAAAACAAAACAAGAAAAGCAATAAGAGCTAATACAGCGATTAATAAAATTAACTTCAATAGTCCACCTCCCCAACCTGAGAACAGGTTGGTTAACCATGCCCACGTTGACTTATCGGCCTCCTTGGCCTTAGAGAGCTCGGAGACTCTCTGAAGGAGTTCAAGATGACTTTCAATTTCATGCTGATTGTCAGGAATAAATGTACAACACTCCTCCTGGATTAAAGCACAAGTTCCACCTTTCACCGCTAGGGTGAAATCGAGAGCCATACGTTTTTGGACAACTACAGCTCTCATAGCAGTCAGTTCATCAGTCACTAGCTCTAAGGCAGAAAATGTGTCATTGCTTAATACTTCAAGCAATTTGGACAGTTTTCCTCAGTTCCCAAATTGATTTTACTGCTCCGTATGCTGAAGTTATACCAGCCCACGATATGACATCATCACCCAAGTCCATATGAGATAGTCCTTTGTTGCCAGCATGAGCTAAGTCATGATGATAAATCCATGAAGCATCAATTTGGCCTACCAAATTGGCAGGCTTTTTAACCTCTCGAACATTCCAAATTTTTCCTCGAGGTAAAGCAGATGTATGCCGGATGGCTGGGACTAACTAACCTAAGAAACAGCTACCAGACCAGTTTCCTGGTAGCCATTTATAGGCTCTTCTACTACATACAAAGTAGCAATTTTCCACCTTAGTGGTGATATTACTATTTATATAATCTTGTTCAGAATGAAACACCTTCTTATCGATCAATCCCAGCTGTTGGTATAGGACGGAATTATTTCTTACCTCTTTGTATGTTTTATGCACCAGTTCACAAAATGAATCGTAGGTTGTGTTACAGTAGGAGGAGTTATTATTACACCTGTAGGGAACTGTCACATTACAAAAACTCCATCCTACCTTGACTTTATCAAATTTCTGAAAACACACAGTTCCATTTTGACGGTTAAACAGATGTAATGCTATCCTGTCTTTTGAAGTGACATTTGAAGTGTCATAGATCAGATTCATCCAGGTTTCATTAGCCCCTAAAGGGACTGTACTTAGCATCAATCCCCCACGAACAGTAGGTAAAGCAGTACAGATCCAACAGTCAGAGACAATGAGGGATGATGCATAGGCAAATTTAATAGTTTGGCAGGTGTTGAATGATGGATGCCAAATAGCTCGCTTGGTGTGATGCGTCGATGGAGCAGGAAATAAAAATGGCCACATTAAAAATAACAGTGCAACAAGAATGACCATCAAAATGGCTGCCCAATATTTTTGTGGAAATGGTTGTTGAGTCTGCGTAGTGTCAGGAGTTTGGAGTTTTCCAAAAGGGTAAATGTTAGGCATCATTAGGTACCGGAACAGTTCTACTTTGAGTACGAGTAGCAATGGGAGGAGAATCTGGAGTTAAAAAAGGTAAAGGCTGTTGGTCTTCAGATGGCACAACTGTTTTGATGTGTGAAATGTGGATCCAGGTTGGAGATCCTTGCAGTCGCACAGCAGATGACGTTGTCAGAAGAACCAGGAAAGGCCCCTTCCAACGCGGCTGGAACGCGTTTTTTCTAGAGAAAGACTTAACGTAAACCCAATTGCCTGGCTGTAAGGCGGATGACAGGAAAGGATCTGGAAGATGTTGAGCAGCTGCTACTTGTCGGTGGTGAAACTGTAGGAAGGAAACGAGAGATCTGCAGTACAACAGAATATCATTATCAAACGCATCATATTCAGATAGAGGTGGTGGGCGTCATGGGCATACACAGAGGGCGACCCATGATAATTTCATGTGGAGTTAGACCCTTAGTAGGACACGGTTGTGCTCACATAGAAAGTAAGGCTAATGGTAAGGCCTGCACCCATGTTAAACCTGTATCTGAAGTGACTTTAGCAAGTCTAGTTTTCAAGGTCTGATTCATTCGTTCAATAATACCTTATGCCTATGGTCTATATGGACAATGAAATTTCAAAGTAATGCCTAGCACTGCACACAATGAGTCAACTAACTTAGCAGTAAAATGCGTTCCACGGTCAGAGTATATTTGACAAGGAACACCAAAATGAGGTATCAATTCATAACGCAATTTTTTTGCAACTGAAATAGCATAATTTTTAGCACATGGGTAGGCTTCCAACCACCCCGAAAAAATATCGTCAACAGTCAAAACATATTAAAAACAAGTACAAGGTGGGAGTTCAATAAAGTCCTACTGTAAAGCACAAAATGGCCCCATTGGTTTTGGCACCGGTTGAGCAGGAACCAGAGTGCTTTTTGAAATGTTATGCTGTAAACAAATGGAGCACGTGCTCAAAAAATGTTGCACAGAAGCAGAAAGTCCTGGGGCGAACCAATCCTTCAGGATTTGTTTGATTAATGCTTGTACCCCTACATGAGCTGGCAAATTATATGCTTTTATAAGAGAATTTAACACAGATATGGGGCAAATTAATCTGCCATCAGGATGCTGCCAAATTGAATCAGAGCATTTAAAACAACTGTGGGCCAGCCATGTTTTTCTTTCTGATTCTGATGCTTCACTTTGTAAAGTTTTTAAAACAGTAGTGTCAAAAGTAACCGTTTGTAAGATAGGCTGCAGAAATTGTCCCTGAACAGTATTTGAAAGAGCAACCTGCTTGGCAGCCCAGTCAGCCAAATTATTTCTCTTAGCTACTAGGGAGTTGTTAGACTGGTGAGCTGCACACTTGACAACAGCAATTTTGGAAGGTAATAATAAATCCTGTAAAAGGTGATCAATATACAGGTAATTTTTAATTGGTGCCCCAGAGGATGTCAAAAACCCCCTTTTCCTTCCACAGGGTTCAAAATCATGAACAACACCATGGGCATAATGTGAATCAGTATAAATAGTAACAGATCTGTCTTTGGCCATTTTACATGCATGCAAAAGTGCCACTAATTCCGCTGCTTGTGCGGAAGTGCCAGATGGTAATTGTCCAGTTTGTAAAATTGCAGATGGCGAGCAGACTGACCATGCAGCCTGGAGTTTGCCAAGATTATTTCGTAAACATGACCCTTCTACAAAAAGAACTAAATCAGGATTAGGCAAAGGAACATCTTGCAAATCTAACTTAGGAGAAAGAACAGTGTTAACTACAAGCACACAGTCATGTGGTTCGCCCTCATTACTAGTTGGAATCAATGAAGCAGGGTTTAGTGGTGGGCAACATGCAATTTGAACAGCGGGATTACTTAATAAACTTAACTCATATTTAGTGAGGCAAGCATTAGAAAGATACCATGTTTTTTGTTTTTAAGAGTAACGCTTGCACTGCATGAGGTACTGCTAGTATAGTGTCATGTCCTAATGTCAATGGTGCTGCCATATCGATCAAAACAGCAGCGGCTGCCACCGCTTGTAAACCGGGTGGATAGCCAGAAGCAACAGGGTCTAACTGAGTGCTGTAATATGCTATAGGTGGATAGCCTCCCGTGCGCGCTTTGCCAGCAGGCCCAGGGCAGTTTTATTTTTTTCACAACAGAAGAAAACAAAAGGTTTAGAATAATCTGGGAGCCCCAGGGCAGGTGGGTTTATCAATGCCGTTTTAATAGCCTGAAAGGCGTTTTCATGTTCAGGGGACCAAGGCAGAGGGTCTGTGATCTCCATTTTTAGAAGCTGTAACAGAGTGGCCTAAATTTCTGAAAAATTGGGCACCCACTGTCTACAATATCCTGCTAGGCTGAGGAATCCCCTGAGTTGTCTCTGAGTTACAGGGCAGAGGGCAGTTTGAATGGAGGTAATTCTACTTGGAAGTATTTGACGTGAACCCATAGAAATAATGTGTCCCAGGTATTGTACCTTTTCTTAACAGAACTGCAGTTTAGATTTATTTACTTTAAAACCTTGTTCAGCTAAAAACTTTAAAACTAGAAGTGAGTCCTCTATACAAGACTTAGTATCTTGTGAAGCTATAAGAATATAGTCTACATATTGGACCAATACTGAACGTGGTGGTAACTGTAAATCCTGCAGTTGTCTGTGCATCTCTCTAGAGAATAGGGATGGAGATTCTACATATCCTTGGGATAGTCGGGTCCAAGTATACCGTTGGCCCTTATAAGTGAATGCAAACAAATACTGACTATCTGAATGTACTGGGATAGAGAAGAAAGCTGATGAGATATCTATAACCATAAAACAACGTACTGTAGGTGGGATGCAGCTTAAAATCGTAGCTGGGTTTGGTACGATTGGAAAAACAGGCAAGACAGCTTTATTGACTTCTCGCAAGTCTTGCACAAATCTGTAAGCTTGTTTACCAGGTTTTCTTACCGGGAGAAATGGAGTATTACATGGACTTGTTGTAGGTACTATAATTCCTTGTTGTACCAAGGCAGAAATGACGGGGGCAATACCAGATGTAGTCTCTACCATCAAAGAGTACTGTGGTACCAGAGGTAACTTTGCTCCGGGTTTTAAGGTTAATTTTACAGGAGTGGCTGAAATCAGAAACCCAACATCATTATCATGAGTGGTCCATAGACAAGAGGGTAATGAATTTAGATGCTTATTTTTATCGAGGTCAGACTGCATACACATTGTTTGCAGAGTGACAGTTTCATCTAAAGTAGCCAAAATACTATCTTGTTTATCTGAAGGTACTTGTAAATATACTCCTTCAGCTGTGCAGAAGATGGTTGCTCCCATCTTACAGAGCAAATCTCTTCCCAATAAATTTAAAGGCGCTGAGGGTCCTACTAAAAATGCATGATGGTCTTGTAAAGGTCCCAAAGTGACTGGGACGGTTTCAGAATATTCAATAGGAATACCAGAGACACCTATCCCTCTAGTTATGTTATTGGACAGGGGGACATTTATTGCTGCTTCGCCAGCTAACATAGATTTGGTTGCTCCACTGTCGATCAAAAATGGGTACGGTTTATTTTTGACAAGTAACGTAACATGTCGTCCATCTTGATCCACAGGGATGAAAGGGCACAAATGCTGTTGTCTTTGTTCAGGGAACCTTCATTGTGATGGCTGCCGATTGGATGGGGTCCAATTAGAATTCCACTGAGGTGACGTATCAGTGGGTGGGGCAGGTTGCTCAGCCAGATACGGACATTCATTTCTCCAATGGCCTACTTGGCCACAATTGAAACACTCCGTCTGATTATTATAGCTTTGGAGTGGGGCTGATCAAGTTTCCTGCCAGTTTTGTCTATTTTGGGTTCCTGCCCCTTGGTGTCCACCACTCCCTCTTCCCCGTCCTCGTCCTCCCTGTCCATGCTGCCTAAAGGCAGTACACATCTGAATCTGCGCTTTAACCAATTTTTCCTGTAAATCCTTTTTTTCCTGTGCTAAGTGGTCGGAGAGGTATTGCACTTGTGTGACTAATTCATGCAATCCAAGACTAGGCCAGTTTAAACATACTTCCTTTAGCTTATCCCGTACTTGTGGGCGTAACCCATCTACAAAGGCAGCCGACAATCCGCTCTGTGCCGGCCCTTCGGTGGGTTCTGGGTAACCAGAGTAAGCCTCAAGGGCTTCAGTGAGACGATTTAAGTACTCGTCCACAGGTTCATCTTCTTTTTGAAGAATTGACTTGATTTTGGACCAGTTGGGTGTGGGTGGAACTATTACTGTAATAACATCTACTATTCGCTGACTAACCGCTTCAAACCCATTATCTCCTTGTCCATCATGTTTTGGAATCGGAGTAGGGACATTAGCATGGTCCCAAATCTGTTTCATCAGATCAGCTGGTATGGCGTACTGAAAACTGCCCTGACTCCTTCTATTGTAGGATTTTGTAAACAAATATGTCCTGTTAGCACACGCTGGAACTTAGCTGGATTAGTGCGGATAGATGGTAGTGATTTGGTAATGGCTTGAAAATCAACCGCCGACCACGCCCTAGGTACTACAATGGTCGGTGGTTCCTGTGCACTTCTAGCATGGGCTGGGTTAGGTACCTCCCTCAAAGTTAACAATCTGTCATCTGACGACTTCGATTCTAAATCTGGATTAAATTTATCTGGCCCAAAATATCCATCCCCACTGTCAATTATAGCGGGGAACGGTCGGTGTAAATGTCGCTTCCCGTTTCCTTTATAATAAGGTTTAGCTCTAAAATACATTACAGCTTTTGCTTCTTTATGAGGCTTACTACGAGTTCTTGGTCTCGTTTTTCTATCGTTCGTTTCTGGATCAGATTCACTAGACTGACTATCCGCAGCTTGTTCTCTCTCTCTAGGGGTGGAATCTTTAGTCGTGGAATCTGGCTGCTGTGTTTCAGCTCCTTGTTTAGCGAGGGGGGGCTGATACTGTGGGGGGTGCAGTCGGTGGTGGGGGAAGCTAGGCATTATAGTCTTCTGATGATTCAGTTATCTGCAATTTAGCTAATTTCTTCACATAATAAAGCCCCTTAAAGGGTGGGTCCTTCAAGCATTTACCGTTTACTACATCTAAATTACTAGCAGTGTGTTGTAACTCCCTCAATTGCTCTTTTAATTTCTGCCAATTATCTTTTAGACTGCTAATAACCGAATCCCTTTCTCTTTCTTTCTCCTCAGTCATCCAATCATTAAATGCTGCCCAGCACAACCCTGGTATCCTTCTCCCTTTTTTTTTCCTTAACTTTCCTTGGAGATTAAGCAAAATATTTTTATTATAACTACCATTTTCTGGAAACGCCAGTTTACCATTCACCCTCAGTGAGGGTGACCCACTGACTTATAAACATACAACTGTCCCGGGACACACGAAAATGCATATAACTAGCTGGTGTAGCTCTTTCTGGCTCTTTTATGGGTCCCACACTCGCTCCCATTTTCACACAATAAGCTATACTGTATTTTACAGATTTAGCTGTGACGTTTTGTACACGTCGTTTTCCCCACTCTCGTATCTCCTTTCACTCTTATGTCGCCAGTTTTTCGTTTTAACCCACTCTCATACTGCACAATCAATAGCAGAAAAGAAATGCATGCCACTTACCTCAAAACAACTGAATGAGAGGAATAATTACATTTCTATAAAATTATCAATACCAAATGTTTAAAGCAGGCAAGTACAGGAAATGAAAGAAACACTGCCAGAACAGAAAATTCTGTCATGGGCCCTTTCACTAGCAGTATTTAATTCAATCCCCAACTGCCGCACCTGTTGTCAATTCAGATCCGAGTAAACGGCACCAATTGTTGCATTTAGTATTTTACCTTAAATGAAGACAAGACATTCCTTCCTCTCTTTCAGTGGTATTTATTACACATGTGTGGGAGCCTCATGGAAAGTACCAGGGAGACTCCCCGAACAAAAGAATGCATAAGCTTATATGCTGATGATACTGCTGACAGTACAAAAATATAAGCTAGACCAATTAAATTAGTACAAAAGACAATTAACCAATCAGTTGTTTACCCGTAGGCTTAAAGCAGTTCACATTACTACATCTCTAAGCAGAGAAAGAAAATTGGATACACTTCCATATAAGGCACATTTCCTGCTTTCAAGCAGGCTCCTGTTTATCAGTACTTTTCTACTATTCACAGTTTACTCAGAGTTCGAAGTACAAAGTCCATCTCAATGCATACAGACTGTCACATACTCAGTTTCCTGGCCATTCATATTCCACAAGCACAATCAGGAATCCTCATTTTCTGTTTTAGCAATCCAATAATATGCTGCTGATACTTTAACATATGAAACTGGCAAATTTAAGGCCCTAATGGCCAAGGTTGCAGAAGTGTATACCTTCTTACCCCATCTATCCAGCACCCTGGAGTCTCTAACAGAGAGGGTAGGATTTTTGGCAGGAGTAGCCTTAATGCCCTTGGGTCCCTGTGAAATGGTCTCAGGATCCGCAGTAGGTTTTCAAAAAGGAACTTGTGAGAGTCAGGAACCCTGTAATATCTATCAGGTTTTCTGGAAGCAGGAGGTAAAGAATCAGGGGTCAAGCTAGATTCCGAAAAGGCATCATCAACAATGTCTAGTACAGGAGGGATAGCTAAAGGCCGGTGCTGGGGCAGGAATAAGAAATCCCTAAGCCTCTTTTTAGAATCAGAGTAATCTTGGCTTTCCCAATGAAAATGCTCCCTAAGAGTATGCAAGGTTTCACCAAAACAGAAATCCTCTGGGGGGGAAGCAGAGGGAATAGAGTCCTCTGCATCAGAATCCTCACAAGTAGATAAGGGTAAATCCTGGTCATCAGAGGAAACAGAAATTTCAGAATCCTGGTCAGAAGTATCATAAGCAAATTCAGTCCTAGGTCAATTAGAGGGGGAAGGTTGGCTTCCCCTGATTAAAGTAATAAGGTCTTCAGCCATTCTTATCATTTGTTTTTTAGGCATAGAGGCCTGACCATGCGGTCTGGGCGTCTGTTTTCTAGGCATGGTTTGAGTTTTAGGCCTTGAAGAAGATGGCGTTGGTTTAATATTCAAGTCAGTAGGCCTGAATACACCCTCAGAAGCCGGTGCCTGCACAGTGGCTCCAGACCCATCCAAGGTAGAGACATCCGCAGGTTCCACAGCTGAAGCATCTCGCAGCATACCGAACTCCGAATGGGCCTTGGTAGAGGCCTGCGAATCTGAAGTGGTGGGTATCAGGGGTTGCGAAAGCGTCTCACTGAGTACCGGCGAACTGGCAACTGGCTAAGGAGAAGTGTAGTCGGAAGTTTTGGACCTAGGCGGCCTGTCTCTGTCTTTATCTTTGCGTTTTTTTGGAATATCAGTAGTCGGATGGCTTACCGAAGACATATATGGATAACTGAACCGAGAACCAAAATATTTAGAAGCGAAAATATACTGACGATGAATAGTTTGTTGCTTAAATAAGACACAAAACCGACAGTGAGGTACGTCGTGGTCAGGGCCTAGGCAAGGAATACAGTACGAATGAAAATCTTTGAGGTATTTGCTTTCCACACGTAATACAATTATTGACTTTTACTGACATCGGTTTAGAGTAAGAAAAAGTTTCCCCCAACGGGGTACTTAGCTTTAGTTGAAGACTTCGGTTCTGAAACTCGAAAATTTCAGGAGTCGGCTGACCGGCACTTGCGAACTGCTTCTGCTTCAGGCATCGCACAGCAAGAAAGACTGATGTAATGGCGTTGGCTGCATGCTTTATACCCCTGACTACCTGACGTCATGGAAGATGAGACAGCAACCGACGCAGGACCCAAGACTTTGATAATCAGGCCGACTGAGGGCTACTGCAAGCAGATAACCCAAATGTGATGACTGCAACAGCGAAACAAGAAGAACATCTAAATTTAAAACCAATTTTTCCTCAAAAGACAATACTACAAGCAAAACATTCCTCATACTTTCACTATTAGTCAGAACAAACTTTAACATAAGAATTTGACAATTCAGAATTCTGAAAATCAAAGTTGTAGAAGCATGCTTTTTCACCCATACTTAATCTATCTTTATCAGAGTGACTGGATTTAACTAAATGTTTAGCAGCAGCAAAATTAACTACAGCTATAGCTGCTGGAAAGAGTACATAAAGCTTTAAAGATTAAAGAACTTTATAAATCTACCTGTCTTTTTAGGGGCAGCTGTCTAGCTGTCAGGAAAATTGCAAGCAGTTAACCCGTACATCCTCCAAAGTTGACAGAACTGGAGAAACGGGTGAAGATTCTTGAAATTCCTTCTGTAACAGCTCATAGTATTTTATGAGGGACTGTGAAAACGCTGACCTCCCACTGGAAACATTCTGTAAATAGTCGCACATGAAGAGAACCCCCACCCCCCACCCCCACACACACACACACACACACACACACACACACACACACACACACACACACACACACACAGGCAGAATCAGAAGCTCTCCTCAGAGTCTGAGTTTGAAATCTGAGGAGAAAACCATGTATCTCTGTCCCTTCATCTTACTGTCCAGATTCAGAATATTGAATATCTTCAGGAACAGAGATATCCCTCTGTCTTTTACCAGAAACTACTTTACAAGAAGGATCAAATACCCTGAATTAAACCCAGAGCCAGACCCAGTAAACTATTTTTGTATAAGGAAATTTGAGAGGGAGGAGATAAACGTTTAGTTTTCCATTTCTTTTTGACAGAAAAAAATGGGGTCAACAGTGTTAATGGGAGAAGCAGCTTCCCCAGACATGGGCACAATATTTTGACAAAACAGGGAAACCTTCCCTGTTCCCTCTCCCAGGACCAATCTGAGTGACTCTTCCTTGCCTAAAAAGGGACCCTAACAGCCACAGGGGATGGGGCTAACCTCCAGTCCAAAGTGGCTGAAAGTGCTACACCACAGGATATGGGGTAAAAGGTGAGTGGTCTGAGGTACAACTAATGGCCACAGCAGAATCACTCACCTGCAGCTGAGGCAAATTGTTAGTCTGCTGTGGTAGCAAAGGCCGTTTGCTTAACTTTTTCTTTTTTGTGGCTGGAAGGAGTAACCAAGGGACTGGTATAGTCTGTACCATGGTCATTCCAAAAATGGTGCTTCTTTCCTGGGGAAAACAAGCAGCAAAAGCTAGTAAAACCTGAATCATAAAATAAGTGCCTAAAAGGAATTAGAACTGAATCATTCAGGCTGTCAAAGTTGATTGAGAATGGGGTGCATAAAATCCTCTCTGTTTTGTGTGACTAGATCCAGCATACAAGGAAGCTTTTGGCAAATGTCCTTGGCCAGTTCCATAAGAAGGGAGACCCAACACTGCCTGGGCAAAAGGGGGTTACCACAATTACTTTAGGGCATCCTTTTTAATCTTCGGAATTTCCTTGTTTATGAAAAGGGTGGAAATGCATAAAGGAACATTTCTTTCCATGGGAATGAAAATGCATCTGTGTTCCAGGCCTGATTTCAAGGAGCCATGGAGTAAAATTTGTTTAGTTATCTGCTTTAAAAGGAGGTGAAGAGATCCACTTGAGGTGCTTCCCACAACTGGAGTAGTTCCTGGAAGACCCCCTCATTCAAAATCCATTCATGAGGGTCTGTCCTAGTCCTGCTCAACTTCTCTTCCCCAGTGTTCTGCCTTGTTGGAATGTAAGATACTTGGAGCTTTATGGAATGCTGAAGACCCAACTCCCAAGCCATCACAGCCAGCATGTATAAGGGATACAACCTTGTAACAACCCTGCGCATGAACGTGGTACTGTGTATGTTCATTTGAAGTGGTCTTGGGGACCGTAGGTGATGGGGAGACTTCAAAGCATGAAGCACAGCCAACATCACCTCTATGTTAATGTGCTATGGCCTGTCTGAAAGACTCCACAGGCCTTGCACTTTTACCCAGTGGAATCCGCTCCCCAAATAAAATCTAACATGTCTATGGTGAGAGATTGGTATGGGGTCTGAGAAAAGAGAAGGCCTCGGTTTAGCTGAATTTGTCGCCACCAATTCAGTTCCCATTTTATAAAGCCCACAATTGGAATTTGATACTGCATAGAATGTAAATGTTGGCTCCCTGCGTTTTCTTAGAAATCACTGCATCTTTCTCATGTGCAACCTGGCTAGGGGAATCATGAGGATCATACAAGCAATGAACTCTAATTCTGAGAGCCTTTCTTGCAGATGTCTGAGACTGACTGGAGAAGTTCAGGAAAGGTTCCAGATAAAAATGCACCTTCTCTTTTGTCAAAAATGCCATTTGAAGCGAATTATCAAGAAGGCAGACCAGAAACACAATCCTATGAGACGGACTAAAGTAGGATTTTTGCAACATTTACCTGGAAGCCCAGACTTATTTAATTATTTTATTTATTTATTTGCAGTTGGTTTACCAGGATAGTCCATTGGGCCAAGATGAACCCGTTTTCAATGGAGTCCTGGGGAGAAAAGCTCCAGAAACAAGGTTACATAGTTTTAGATATATAATACAATATTAACAAACAAATTACACAGTTAGAGTATCATACTGGTGATGACTGTTACAGTTGGTACATACTATATTGCATTATTTACAGAATTCAAATTGCAGCATTTACAGAATTGTACAGATTACTGTTTGTAGATGGTACATAGTATAAAAGTGATTCATATTGCAGCATTTATAGAATTATACAGATTACTGTTTGAATACACATAATCAATGGAACATTACAGGTGGTACCTACTATAAAAGTAACTCATGTTTCAGTATTTACACATTAAGAGTAGTCAAAACAGAGACATAAATCCAAGTTAATGACTCTTGACATGCACATAAAGAATTTGCAAAGATAGGCAAGTAATTTAAATAAGGAAAAATGTGAATGCCATTTAATCTACAATAAGCTATGACTGGAGCTAGACATTTTGTGAACCCTCTTGGAGCTGTAGATAAACCAATGGGTAATGCAGAGAACTGACAATGTAACCCAGAAATAGAAAATCATAGCAATGTCCTTAAGCCTGTTGCTATGGGAATGCAATACAAAAGTGTCTTTTAAATCTAATGTTACCGAGTAACTCATTGGCGCAATGAGGTCAACATTTTGAATTTTGGTACATTTACATACAGATTTAAGAAATGAAATATCTAGAGCTAGTCCCCAGGAGGCTGCTTTCTTTGGTAGCAGAAACATTCTGGAATACAAGCCATGAGGCTTGTGGCACTGGTTCTACAACTCCTTAGGTGTGTAAAAACTGAAGAACCTGTGGAAGAAATTCTGTCTGGTTCAGAGGGTGGGGAGGCATGTATCCCAGGCCATCTGTAACTCTCCTGCACCTCTTTTAGCACACAAGAATCTGAAACAATCTTCTGCCAAAGCGGGTGTTTGAGGACCAATTTGTGGGACAGATCTGTAGAGATACTGTCTGGAGGAGAAAGAATGTGGGTATAGCCAGTCATTCTGTACTGTTGGTCTCTTGCATTTTCAGAAAAAGACCCCCGTTTCTTACTTCTGGCATCTCTTTTAAGCATGAAACACAAAGCCCGAGGAGGTAAGCTGGAAACCGCCAAACTACTGTATAAAACAGTCACGAACAGTCACAAAGTTAATTTCTTTAACACAACTTTAATGGTGTTTTTGGAAACGACTATGCGTTTCCTTCCTCAGAAAGTTAAAAGCACAAAGCAAAAACAACATAGTCACAGCTAGCCCATCCCTTAAAAACATTTAGTGCATCATGTGATACACTTCTGGAACTCATACTTCACAACAATATATTTAAGTTCGAAGATGGCATGTATATGCAAACATCAGGGGTAGCTATGGGGTCGCCCTGTGGGGGGGCGTATGCCAATTGTGTTTTGGCCCAATGGGAAAACACACTGCTATTTCAAAATTCCATGTTCCAAACACATGTCACCTGGTACACGAGATACCAGGATGACATGTTTATTTTGTGGAAAGGGCAATCGGAACTTATTCCTAGCTTTATTGAATCTATTACTACCCTGACTAATTTTTTAGAATTTACATTTAATTCTAGCGACACCGAGATTAGCTTTTTGGACATTTTGCTAGAGAAAGATGATTCCAACAAGAGATTTAAAAGCAACATCTATAGAAAGCCTACTTACTCTAATGGTTTTCTGCACTATTCTAGCTGTCACCCGCACCATCAGAAGAAGGCCATTGTTAAAGGCCAGATGGTGCGGGCAGCCAGAATGGTTACAGATGACCAAGATTTTGAAACGGAATGTAATAAGCTTGTTGGCATGTTTAATAATAGGGGGTACCCATTACACTTGATAGAAGAAATTAGGAACGAAGTTGGTTATAAACGTAAAACAGGCTATTTCAGTCCCATTTTGAATTCACAACAAGTTAGTAATCATATTAACCAACTAATTGGAAATGGGGCAACAAGGGGTGATCCTAGCCATACAAATAATCAGCTTAGGTTTTTATGCACCTTTTCAATGGATCACCATTTTATAAGGGGCATTTTAAGTAAAAATTGGACATGGCTTTCCAGGGACAAACAAGTTCAGAAAATTTGCAGTGGCCCACCACCTATAACATTTAGACGAGGGGTTAACTTGAAAACATTGTTAGAGAGTGGGCAATCTAAAATAGTGAGACCCATTAAAGGAATGAGTAAATGTGGCAGCTGTGCACAATGCAAACACATAAAAGAAGGTAACATAGCTTTGATTAATAAAAGTTCGTACAGAATTATGGGTAAATATAATTGTGATACGAAAGCTGTGGTATATGTGGCAACGTGCACAGCTTGCCACGCATTTTATATAGGGAAAACGGAGCGTAAGTTGAAGCAACGTGTTTATGAACACTATTACGCTATTTCCAAAGGCGACATTAATAATGCGCTTGCATGCCACATTGCGGAATTTCCCAACCATGAATTTGAATTTGAATTTATGGTGTTACAAAAAATAGATACTGCCCCTTATGTGGGACCATGGCAAATTCAACTGGACATACAAGAACTATGTTGGCAGATAAGGACAGGAGCCACGTTTGCCCCAGGGCTTAATGAAAATATGTCCATTACTTGTGTATTAAAAAAGCTAGCTTATAAAAGATAGGGAAGCTAGTTATTAATTGATTTTTAAAGTGCCTTGTAAGGATTTTCATATTTTGACAACTTGTTTTAATATAATGTTATATACTTGATAGCATCTTTGGGTATATAAGTCCCTATGTAAAGTATTAGAAAAAGAATTAGAAATGTATGTTCTGTCTTTTGTGCTTGCTCTGTTGCTGCCTTCAATTTGTCTATTTGTCCATATTGGCTGTTTTTATTATAAGCCAAGCTGGTTTCATTTTCATTTTTAAACCTACATTTGATGTTATCCGGGTTAACTATAATTAAAATTACTAGATATATTGGGGAACTACTTTTAAAGTATTTCTAAAGTATC
Source organism: Protopterus annectens (assembly GCF_019279795.1). Classification (NCBI taxonomy): domain Eukaryota; kingdom Metazoa; phylum Chordata; order Ceratodontiformes; family Protopteridae; genus Protopterus; species Protopterus annectens. Next base: position 146,626,543 of record NC_056732.1, read on the forward strand.
ATATTAGTTAGAAGTAAACATAATTGTTTTTAGCAATATATATGATATGTTTGCGTAAGAGTTTTTAAGTAAAATAATGATTAATACTTTTTAGAGTTATTTAGGTAATATATGTAGATATAATTTGGACTTTTTTATTTTTATTTTATTTTATTTAATCGGAATCTATGTTAACTAAATGCAATCACAGCTTGTGGTACATGATTAATTAATTAGTATCACATGATGCACTAAATGTTTTTAAGGGATGGGCTAGCTGTGACTATGTTGTTTTTGCTTTGTGCTTTTAACTTTCTGAGGAAGGAAACGCATAGTCGTTTCCCGAAAACACCATTAAAGTTGTGTTAAAGAAATTAACTTTGTGACTGTTCGTGACTGTTTTATACAGTAGTTTGGCGGTTTCCAGCTTACCTCCTCGGGCTTTGTGTTTCATTAGTTTGTTCAGCCTTTTTCGTTTGTATCTCTTTTAAGCATCTTGTTTGCAAGAAAAATACTGGTTTTGTTTATTTGGCATTTTTTTGTGAAACGGAGAGAAAGGCCTAAAAGATTTGTATTAGGCCACATGGAAATTCTTAGAAACTCCCTGAATCAATTTCCCCCTTTCATCATATAGTTTGAGAACATGGATAACAAACGAGCCAAACAACACCTTCTTATATAATGCATAATAGAAGATTTCAGACTTTACCTCCTCTTGAAATGTTTGCTAACATACCGAAGCACATCTTCTCAACACTGTAGCAGAGACAGGGCCAGATTCCAAAAAACTCTCTCTCAGTTTAAGTTACCAGTTATACCAAGAGCAGGTCTTTTGGAATCTGGCCCCCAGTATAAGCCTCTTTACATATGGGTTTTACACCAAAGTAAGTCACTTATACTGAGAGAAAGTCTTTTGGAATTGGCAAACTTTCACAGAGAACTACTTTTTTCTGAAATCTGGCCCGCAGTACCTGCACAAGCATACACACTCTTCAAAGCATGTTTTGATACCTGGGATAGGGTAGAAACACCTGGGTTCAAAAAAAGATCTTTCTTCTGTAGGAAGAGTGGAAGCCAATTCCCTCACATTGTCCATATGACAAGGCATACATTTCCATATTTATGCCTAATAATTAAAAATTCTGAAGCCTAAGATAAAAAAAATGACATATACCCATTTGTAACATACTGTATTATCTCCTCAGTTGAGGGGAAAATCTATTTGTTGCCATAAAAATATTTTATTATTCCTCTCTGTTGCATAATTAAATGAAACTTCCTCCACAAGAGGATAAAAATTAATATTTTCCTCTAAACCAGATAGATGGACTTGAGGACGTATAGGAGAACAAGCACTGCCTCTGTCAAAATCAAAATCATCAGACCTTGTTTCTTCAAGAATTACTTTACAGAGGATGCCCATCTGTAATGTCTTCTGTGTACTAGGATTCACTGCCTGTAATGCTGGCCTTACCAAGGTAAAAAAACATCTTTCTTAACTATAATTAAATACTGTTCTTCTGAAGATGTATTCTTTTGTTTTTTTTTCTTAATAGCAGTCCTGGTGGAAGACGGAATCAAAGGAGAGATGTCTTCCTGGTCTAATGGCCTCCTGCCCTTGTAACCCTAAGAAAGATCTCCCAGTGAGTCTCCCAGACCTAGATAAGATGGTTCTCCCATGCCCATATTGGACAGTGAAATAGCTGAAGAGGATATAGTTGACTTCCAGTTCATGTTGGCCAAAGGACAACACAGGAAACTGGAGAGGTGAGTCAGTGGTCTGAGGAACAGCCAATGGCCACTATTTGTATGTCCATTCTTGGCTAAGGCATAGACAGAATCTGTGACAAGGACAAGGCCTCCATGGCAAGTGATTTTTTACTTTCTAGGTATTGCAGAAGAAGAATCAGCAGGCCTGTATCTGTAGTCAAGGAAGAGAAGCTACAAGTGGAAAACATTGCTGGAACAAGCAAGTCGGAAAGTAAGTTGTTGCAGAGTGTTCACAAGAACACTTACACTCCACACCTTTCCCAATCAGTTCACAAGGAAAAAGCACAAGCAGAACAAATTCCCTGTCAGTACGCTGTTCAAAGACTTAAAAACATAGAAAGAAAATAATATGGCCGGTATGCTGTCATTAAGTGAATATAAGCACTGCATAGATGTATTCGTTCCTGTTAACACTTTGACCCCCCCCCCCCGAAAAATTCAATGTTTACACTAGTATACAAATTCTCACAAAATAGCCCCAATTAGTTTAACAGACCCTAATAACTAAGAATAGGGCTCCCCAACAAAAACCTTCTGGAATTTTTTTTCACAATATTAGTTTCTTAAAGGGGAAATACCACTTTTAGTCAAAAAATAAGACATTATTTTTCTTAAAAGGGCAATAATTCTGTATGGAGGGATTCCTCAGCGGGGACTTATCTGCCAGAAATGAAGCTCTTAGTCAACTGACAATCCTGTGAATCCAGATAGATACTTCTCAAGATAGCAAAAAAGTACTGAAAAAAAGCTTCACTGATAATTTACCTCCTTGTGATTAACCAGTCATCAGTTAAAGTGAAGGGGTGTGTAGGTGGGTGGGGGGGCAGAGCTTTTTAAAGTTGGGCAGTTGTGGTTTCCTATTAAATGCAAATGTCATTCATATTGTGATTTTGTGTGATCTTCTTTAGCTAGGGTGCCTACCACTTTCTAATCGTTGCAAATATCAACTCCTAGCAGAACGTATTTCTGCTTTGTATTTGCTTAACTGCTATAAGTATCACCAGTCTTACAATGAATCAGTCATACTTTGTCTCATTCTGTTTGAAAAAGACTTCAAGCTACAGATTTACCAAGCACCCTCAATTGTCTTAAACACATTTATCTAACACAGTCCTAAAGTTTGCGATAAAAGTATTCTAAATTATGATCTATAGAAACACAGATCTTCATGCAGCTCCACTCAATGGTTCCTAGATCTGCCAGAAAACAGTGCATTTTACCTTGATTTTTTGCCTGAAGACAAGTATTCCAGGTGGTAGATGTTTTTGTCTCTGAATACATACAGGAAATGGTCACTACTAATGCCGTCTGCAGATGTTTCGTATTCAGTCTAGACTGCTTATTTTAACCAGTTCTTAGTTCTTGTAAAGGAAGTCTCTGACCACTGAGGTCGCTCAATCCTGAGTACTGCATACTTGTTTTCAGTCTAAGTTAACATCTCAATTTTGCATCTTCAGATGGTCAGCTGGATACTTGGGAAAGAATGCCTGGTTACTACAAAAGCTGTCGTGACACCAGCAGTAGTAGTAGCGAGGCAGTAGCCATTCATGCGACTCCCCTCTTTTCATCATTCCTGACACGCTAATTCTTTGTTTTCAGTAAGTGCTGCTTAATTTGTTTCTAACTTCAGAATATCTGCCTAAACACTTCATCCTTAAAATTTCAAGGTCTATGTTTTAGTTTCCCCTCAACTGTTTGGCAGTGCTCCGCACAGACTTAAGACACCTTGAGTGACATTTTTCTGTAAAAAAAATCATCTGATGAAGTCCAGTGGATAGGACGAAAACGCGTATAAATTTGAAAGTGCGTTAATAATAGTTTCATTTTATTGTTTTCTTGCCTTGTGGTGGAAATTAAAGTGTTTTTCACAGAGACCTTCTTGTGGGAAATTGCACTTCTTTTTGTGTTCCTGGTTTGTGGTGGAGAGCTTTCCGCAGTTTTTGGTGATTTTTCTGTAAAAGCACAATGGAAATTTCTCCAATACCAAGTTGCACACAGGACAACTATTTTGCATTAACAAGCACTGTCCACATAGTTGCAAACCAGATATTCCTGACTGTGACCGATATTCTCACTCCAACTGTCTAAATAAAAAAGGGTCTGTTGCCATGGATATGAAGTTTCCTACTTTCCTTTACTGGCTTGGTAGATATGGGCATCCTGAGGTAATGTAGAAATTGTTTACAGACAACCAGTTCATTCTCAAACAAACTGACATAGTATGTGAGATGTATTTACACAATGTCACTGCAGGCAGAGCTCTCTCATAAAAGTACTCCTAATGTTAATAATTTTCAGTACTGCACTCGCTGCATCCATCACACACAATTAAAAGCAGACATATCTACTCACATGTGCTGAGGCACTTACATGTAACCTTCCTAAACCACAAAGACCTCCTAGATAAAGTACACATAACAAATACCCTCAGTAGCCCCAAATGCACTGTTTCAAAAAACAACACCCACATCAACACGCAAGCCAACACACAATCCAACATTCTAGTCATTGGAGACTCCGTCATGAGACAAATTGATGTCCCTCTCACCAGGTCGAGAAAGGAGAAAGTCAGTTGCTTATCAGGGGCTAGGATCCACCACATTATGCATGCACTCAAGTCATTCAGTCATATTGGTAAATGTGGTCCAGTCATAATCCATGTGAGAGTAAATGACCCGAGACATACCTCCTTAGACTATATGAAGAGAGACATCATGGAGCTCTTGGAATGTGCATCTCAGGCTGGTATGAGCCTAGCATTGAGCAGCATTTTACCCTCTCCAGGGATGATGCCACAATATGAACAAAAGATGACAGACTTTAATAATTGGCTTAGTTTCTGGTGTCATTCTAAGGGGGCTGCAATATTTGTCAGCATGGAAGGAGATGGTCAACAGACCACACTGCTTTGCCAGGAATGGTCTGCACCTCTCCCCTTCTAGGCTTTTGAATATTAGCTAAAACATTGTTTAAATTTTTAAATGTTTTTAAAATTATCTAAAAATTTTAAATGATTTTTTAAATGTTTGCCTTCAGTGCCGAACATCCCAAAGTGGCATGCTTCTAATTCTCCAAGCTCTGCAGCTCTGAAATATCCTCTTGTGGCTCTTTCAACATATTACCAAAGTGACCAAGTTCCTCCTTATGCATTACAAGAATCCATGAACACCTAGGTTGCTATTTTTTCTCAAAGCTCTGTAGCTCAGTACTTCCCCTCCAGTGGCTTTAACAACCACATTCTGTATCACCTGGTTTTTCCATATTCACTATGGGAAACCTTGAGCAGCAAAGTTGTTATTCTAATGCATGTTTATTGCATCTGCTTAAAATTTTTGTACTTGTTTAGTTTCTGAAAGCACGCTACCAGGGATATTTGGCTTCCAACATATTATCATGCTATCCTGCCCTTGCTCCTTGTAAATCCATTATTCCCTTAGTCTATCATTCACTAAGAAACTACTCTTCCATTACCAATTTTCAAAGCTATTAATATTTATCTTCTCTCTCCTACTTCTTTTCTCTGACATTTACGCATCCTACTTTACACATTCACTTCCTTTAGTGGCTGTTAACATGCCTCTCTTTCTCCGGTCACTTTAATTAAATTTACTAAACTCTTTTCTCCTTCATTTCAGTCCAGTTTTTGGAGATAGCCAAGAGTAAAAAACTATCTCCAGTCTAGTTTTGGGCGGGTGCTACCCGCTCTGCTCACCCTTTGCTCTGGACTCCCTTTGTTCCCCTAGCCTACCCCCCATTCCCACACACCCCATCTTTCCTCAAGTTTGTTTCTTTAACCATGCCCTCTGCTTAACCATTCACATCCATTTTTATCTATTCCTCCCATATTTCACCCAAATTTAGATAACACTCTGTGCATCACTGTCCTACCACTGTTTCCTATACCACATCTACCCAGCTCACTCTCATTCTAACCTTCTGTTCTCTACTATTCCACTCTCTTCTTTCTTTATTACTTTTAACTCACACTGAGACCATAACATTCTTCACACATTTCTTTCTGTTCCAATCCCTCCAGTATTAATATGCTTCAACTCACTCACTGTAACTTCAACTCACTCACTGTATTTCTTATCTCCCTAACTACTTTGTATCACCTTACTTCCTTTCACTACCTCCAAGTTCTACATACAATCACACCAACTACTCCAGTCTACCCTCCTACATTAGCACATCACCAGAACTGTTCAACACAGCTATTCAACTTTTTAAACTAAAGTACCCTGTGATTCATATAGCTTTCCACATACTACATAAATACTATATGCTCACAATTAAGCCCTCACACTGCTTCTTATTAAAGTCCTATATACTGTATCTCAGCAGCGACCTTCATCCTAATCCCAGCCCTAACCCTCACTTACAGACACCCCTCCTACAACAAAACTCTGCTTTGCTAAATTCCTCACCCTTCACATGCATTTCATCTGACCTTTTACTCATAAACATTAATCTCAGGAGTATACTAAATAAAATACTGGAATTCCAAGCTGCCGTGTCAATATACTCTACAAACATTGCAATACTTATTGAAACTTGGCTAAAGCACCATACTAAAGATGAAGAATTCTTGCCCCAAGGATATAATATCCTTAGAGCTGACAGAAATGACAAATGTGATGGTGGCTTAGCAACTGCATACAAGAGTAAACCTTAACCTGCAACAACTTCTCACTATTCCCCCCCTAGCTAATGACTCTGAAATCTTAATTTCACGTGTTCAACTCAACATAAATAAATCCATCATTATTGTAGCAGTTTATTTCCCCCCTGGAAATAAGTCTTATAATCGAAAATCTCCATAGCTGGGCCTCTACTACACTCAAGAGATAATTTTAGGAGACTTTAACCTTGACTGGATCACATGCATCTCCATAAATCCAACAAAGTATATCAAACATCTTTGGATTCTCCCAAACTAATCTCCACTCCTCTAAGAGTTGACAAACACCATAATAAACATTCCATACTAGATTGTATTCTCTCCAACTGCCCTAACCTATGCTCACAATGTAGCTGCCTCCCTGACTCCCTTATAGTAACCATTCCCCCACCTATTTAACTAGACACAAAGCACACTCAACCAAAACCACAATTTATAAGCATATCCATACAAAAAAAAAAAAAAAAACTTCTCCATTAATACTTTTACTACCCTCTTAAAACATCACAACTGGTTCCCCTTAAGATAACTCCCCCTTGATGAAGCAGTCGACTACTTCAATAACTCATTCTTAAGCATCCTTAACTTACTGGCCCCCATTAGAAAAATACACTTCAAATCCACACCAACTAATTGGCTAACTAAAGACACTATAAACATAATGAAACAAAGACAGAGCATGGCTAAATTATCAGTCATTTAAAACTCAAGCTTCCCTTTATAACTACTGTCAACTACGAAATTTAGCCAAAAAACAAATTTGGTCAGAAAAAAAATCTACTACACCCTGTTACAACACAAATATAAAAACAACCCCTAGAAATTCTGGCACTCCATTAAATAACTCTTAAATCCTGGTCAAGACTTCCCCCTCACCAACCATACTTAATTCCAACACAAACATAGCAGCCCAATTCAACTCTAATTTTATAAACTCCATTCAGGCCTTATTATTTATTTTTTATTTATTTAACATTTGTTGACCGGGAATGTCCGACTAGGTTCCACAGAGCCTGTTTTCAGCGGAGGCCTGGGGAGAAATGCTCCAGATGCATGTCTTTGGAATGTGGGAGGAAACCGGAGTACCAGGAGGAAACCCACGCGAACACAGGGAGAACATGCAAACTCCACAGAGAACTCTATTAAACCCAAACAAGACTAAGCTAATGATATTCTCCTACAATAAATGCACAGAAACCACTACCCCACTTCACATACTCTCCCCCCAACAGTACCGTCATTGAGCCAGTAGATGGTACAGTTACGTGGTGTCACATTAGACTGCTCTCAAACTGACAAGCACATTGCCCTTTCCATAAAAAGGTGCATACTAAGCTTGGCTGCCTGTACAGGTCAAGAACATCCCTTACCTCTTCCACTAGACAAGATACTGCCAGAACACACCTTCTGTTCACACTATTGTAAGGCTCCCCATATTTATTAATCTTAGAAAATCTGAACTGTCCAAACATGAGTTCTGTATTGGAGGCCGGCAGCGAAACGAGCTATTTTATTATAGCAGACCTCATTACTGTGAAGCCTTGAAACAGCTGCACTAGCTTGAGCTGCCGAACCTTTTATCACTTAACCAAAATAGCTCATATCATCTTACACCAAGCCGATGCCTGTCCAGCTCTAAGGAATCTTGTGCAATTGTACAATGCCACCTGTACCCTCAGCTCATCCAATAAACTAATTCTAAGACTCATGAAATCCAACAACTCTACTGAAGACTCCATATTCACAAACTATATTGCTAAAAATATGGAACTGTGTTCCCCAATATATACTTCATACCGCTACTACCTCAAAATTCAAACTTCTTCTTAGAGCGCATCTAAACAGTAAATGGCTCTGTTCCTGTATCACCCCTGGATAACTGTCTCTTACCTCACTCTTTTGTTTTCCTTAACTCAAACCTCTTATTAATTCTCCTCCTCCCCTGACCACTCTACTTCTTACATCTATATCTTTTTTCCCTAAAATTTTAGAGTTTCTTTAAATTATAAATAAATTGTACCATATCAACTACCCATCTTACTTTTCTTTCTGCTTGCATTAACATTATATGATTTTTTATTCTAATATTACATTACTTGTTATATGATTTTACTTTGTGTATGTTTAAATACTATGTAACTGTATACTGCGATAATTATTTATTACCATTACTGTCTGACTTATTGTTCCATTGCTATATTATTTTTGGGGGGTGGGTTTTGAGCTTTTCTGACCCAAAATCAGAAAAAAGGCCAGCACCAAGGAAGATTCAAAAGTAGTTTAATAAAACTGAAACTAGACCGGTTTCAGCAGCAAGGCTTTCATCAGTAGTATAGTCAGCAAAAAGCACTTAGTCATCATCTTATATAATGTTCTTTAAGGCATCTAAGGCATGATGACTAAGTGCTTTTTGCTGACTATACTACTGATGAAAGCCTTGCTGCTGAAACCGGTCTAGTTTCAGTTTTATTAAACTACTTTTGAATCTTCCTTGGTGCTGGCCTTTTTTCTGATTTTGGGTCTAACAAGTGCTCTTGCCGTGCACCAGCCTAACTTGCTAGCTCCTATACACTACATTGATTTTCGTTTGTGCTGGCTGTTGGCGTTTGGGAGTTCTACCATTCAGGTAGTCATCTTTTTTGTGGATTGCTTGGGATTTTTCATCCTGGACATCGTTATTTTCGGATGCATGGCATCTACATCGCTTTCTTTTTAAAGGATTGACTTTTGGTCATCCTTTTTGGTTTTGTTGGATTATCATGTTTATCTAAGTTAACAAGTGAGTATATTGGATGCATTAACGCTGTTGAGTTTATCGTTATGCTACACGTGGTTGCAAGTGTTTTTTCCACCATCTTTCGGATTGGGATTTGTTTTTCAAGGTCGTTGTGGTTTCCATACTGTTTTTGGACATATCAGGACTTAGAGGATCGATTTGGCCTTTTGGGACATTGTTTGGAACAACTTTTTAAGGGTCCTAATACATTTCAAACTTCATCTTTCCAGGTACTGTTCTTGACATCTATTTTTGGATTAATTTTCATTGGCAATTGTTTTACCATAATGAAGAATTTTTCTGTGACAGTCATTTAACGGTCTGGATGGTGTTGTTAAGTCGTTTTTTCTTGAACACTGGACTTTAGAGAACTGTTGTAGCACAATATAACAGTGCCATTTTTTCAGGACTTTTCATGTATGTGTTCTTAGTTTATAACACGTGTATATTTCATATTATTTTGCCTAGTCGTTTCTTTTTATACTGGATTTCTGAGTACTGTTGTAGCACAATACAACATTGCTATTTTTTCAAGGACATTTCATGTATGGGTGCTCAGTTTGTAATATGTGCATAATTTTATTTTATTTCATTTGATTATGATGAACTAGCCATTGTTATATACACTAGGTTGATACAATATTATTGCTTATATCTGTTCATTCCTATGTTCCTACTGATTCATGTTTTGTTTCACATTTGAGTCAATATTGGTCACATATCTTGAGGGCTTTTGTTTTGTTTGCCCAGTGTTGCACTCAGGTCTTCTTTTAGAATAATTGCTGGGCATACAGTGCTGAAAATAATCATCTGTACATTTATACCTTTGATAACAATTTCATCTGAGGACTGTATTGAACAATTATTGATTTCTTAATATTGTTATCTGATTTAAATAAGGTGCATAAGTGTGTCTGGCTTAAATTCATTACATATTGGTATACTCCATATGGATTTAGCCACCTCTGAACAACTGTAGGTTGTGCATTACTCAGAACATTGCATTTTAGACATTACAGGCCTTTGACTTTTGGTCTGTATAGCATTTTTGCCTAGGTGCTAGGGTTAATTATTCCCTATATATAGGGTTACATTTGCCATTTATTCTGGCTTCAACTTCTTTGTGACTCTGATTGTGATTTTCTGTTTTGGACTTATTCGTGATTTGCCAATTCAACCCTTAAGAATAAAAGAAACTTTTCAGGGTTCATTTTTATTATTTTTTATATCTTCTTCCTCCGGTTCATTGCAACTTATTGTCATGGATCTCAGTAAATTGTTATCTGGTTTATGCTCCGACAAGGATGACTTAAAAATTTTTGGCATAGGAACTGAACATACAGAAAAGGTGGATTTGGTAATCATGGATCCAGTTGACGGCTGCGAAAACTTATTCTTTCAATTAGGTAAACAAATTAAGATGCTTAGAACAAACATTTGGCACAGTAAATTGTTTAAAGCTTACCAAATACAGAATATATCCCCTAGAGGATTGAGATGTAAAATCCAACCACTAGTGGGCACACCGGATGAAACTCTGTTGAAAGATTGGCAACAAGCACAACAGGAGGCTGCCATGATTAGAGTTAATATTTTGGCCTCTTTCTATGAGAGAACAATACAGAGTAATATTATTGAAGTAGAAAACATGTAACAACCTGAAACGGTTTGAACATGAGGCTAGTTTTCAGGGTTGTCTTGGCAAATTATCTAAAGAAATCTCTATTTTGGAAAATAACCTTAAGAAAAAGAAATTGCATAAATTTGCCGGGATAAGGAAGATTATGATAGGGCAAACAATTTGATTCACAAAGGGGTGTGAGGTTTGCTCATGGTACCAAGAATGCTTCATTTATACGCAAAAAGACCAAGGTCTATTTTAAAAAAGACTGGGCCTAGCTTTATTACCTCTGGTGAGGATTCTTCGACTACTGATACTGAGACACCTAATATTGGTGATTCTCCAAATGCTAAAAGGGGCAAGGACTGAGGTCCCTTTAGGGGAAAAACACAGGGCAGGAAGGAAACACAGAGGTCAAAAACTTAGAAGAGCTCTTCATGTCGATAGTGAAGTAAATCATTCATGTACTAATGTTTTAAATATTTCAAGTCATATTTTGACTGATGATCAATATTCCTTCTTAATAAAGGCCTTGGTTTCATACCTGTTTTTTACTGATGAAAGTATTTTGGTTTCTGATACAATGGATTTTTGTAGGAAAATTAACTTGAAATTATTTTTCAACAACAAGATCAAACTGACAATGCTCAAAGATCATCTGATTTTAGATTTCACAAATCTACATTTAACCCTCCCATGGATAAACATGTTGCTGTTTTCCAGCAGGCGGTTATAAAGGATATACACTTCAATTTGGGTTCTGTTGACACTATAAAGCATAACATGTCTAGGAAGGAACAAATAGCACTCACACAACTCAGAAACAATACGGATATTGTTATTATTTCTGCCGACAAAGGGGGTGCGGTGGTGGTGATGGATACTGAGTATTATGTGAATGAAGGTCTTAGACAACTTTCCAACCATCATCATTACATGAAGATGGAGATTGATCCTACTCCAGGTTTTGCCTTGGAAATTAATGAATTTTTGGAAAAGGCTGTAGAATCTGGAATCATCTCTGATAAAACCAAAACTCATTTGACGGTTAAGGATCCTAGGAAACAACAACTTTATCTACTTCCTAAGATTCATAAGTCCATTGATCAGCCACCAGGCAGACCGATTGTATCTGGCATTGGGTCACTCACTGAACCCTTGTCTGTTTTTCTAACTGAAAAATTGAAACCACTGTTAACATGTGTTAGAGCAAGAATCAAGGACACGACTGAATTTTTGCAGATAGTCTCCGAGTCTCAATTGGACCCTGAATGGCTTATGTGTACCCTTGATGTATCCTCGCTTTATACCAGCATCCCTCATTGGGCGGGTATTAATGCCTTGGAATACTGGCTAAATAAAACCAATTTATACCCCCCAGGGATGAACACCTTATTGTTGTGTATGGCTGAACACATTCTAACTAAAAATGTTTTTTATTTCCAACAAAACTGCTATTGGCAACTACAGGGTAATGCCATGGGTGCATCCTTTGCACCCATCTATGCTGATCTTTTTATGGGCTACATGGAAGATATGATTTTATATGACCCTTTGCACAACATATATCTACCTGAGATTGATATATGGAGAAGATACCTGGATGACTGTTGGCTTATATGGAAAGGAGGTGAGGAATACCTCCAGGAATTTATTCAACATTTGAATGGGAACATCTGGGGTATCGAATTCACTGTGGAATATAATAGGAGTGCAATCAGTTATTTGGATGTCAATTTAATTCGACAGGAGGATAACACTCTTAGAACGTTCGCATACAGAAAATTCTCACAATATAATACCCTTCTACATGCTGATAGTTTTCATCCGAAACATATTATTCGTAACATACCGAAATCACAGTTTGTGCGGATGAAAAGGATTTGTTCCTCAGTGGATGATCTTCAGAGTCATCAAATGGATCTAACCAAGAGATTTTTGTCCAGAGGTTATTCCACTCGTACTATTGAGTCAGCAATCCAATTTAGTAATGCTAAATCCAGGGATTCTCTTCTCCAATACAATACTAAAACTCATAATGAGGAATCAGATGTATGTAGATTTGTCACCACTTATGGCAGGAATAGTGCCAATTTAGTAAATATTATTAATACTCACTGGAATATATTGAATTCTCATCCATTGTTGGAAAATTATCTCGGAGAACTATGTTATTTTTCCTATAGGAAAGGCAAAACTTTAGGGAATCTATTTTCACACTATAAAAAAACCAGGGTCATGGATCACACTCCAACTCAAAGAACACTTACTGGAGATAAACTTTCAGGCATTTATCCATGTGGACATTGCAGTTTTTGTAACTATATTTTCAAAACTACTTCTTTCACTAGTAGGAACACTGGACAAATATACATACAGTTTTTGGTAACTGCAGTTCAGACTGGATTATTTATCTTGCCACATGTACATGTCATGCATTTTATATTGGCCAAACGTCTAGACAGTTTCGTGTCAGGATCTCTGAACACCTTGGTGACATTAGAAACAGAAGATTAACTAATGCACTATATAGACATGTTATCAAACATCCCACTGCCAAATTTACATTCACCATCATTGATCATATCATAGGAATCGATCTTTTAAAACAGGTTGGCATGATATCCTAAATACCAAAGAAAAAGGTGGATCATTAAACTTGGGGGCTTTTCCTCCTGGATTAAATGATAAATTATAATTTGTAATTAACCATCACTTGCATTACGATATGTACTTATTTCTTATTAGGTTGCATTGCTTAGGTTTTGCATTTCAGCTCATTTTAGGATACTGTGGCTGGTATTCAACACCAGAATTCTTATAACCTGACTTTTGTTTCGGGTTTATTTTTGGGCATTTACCCTTTACTCCATGCTCTTTATTAAGTTTGTTTATTATCATTGATATACCAGTATACTGTGTCTCTTTGGATTTTTTCATTATAATCTGGAGATATGCATGCAACTCAGGCAAACTTTTTTGTTTACTGAACTATGTATTTTTCAATTACTTTTGCCTTGATTGTATTTTTCAATTACTTTTGCCTTGTTTGCATTTTTGACTTATCAGGAAGTGATGTCATATAGATGCCTTAAAGAACATTATATAAGATGATGACTAAGTGCTTTTTGCTGACTATACTACTGATGAAAGCCTTGCTGCTGAAACCGGTCTAGTTTCAGTTTTATTAAACTACTTTTGAATCTTCCTTGGTGCTGGCCTTTTTTCTGATTTTGGGTCTAACAATTGCTCTTGCCGTAAACCAGCCTAACTTGCTAGCTCCTATACACTATTTTGAGCTTTTCTCCCTGGGCCTCCACTGAAAATGGGCTGCTAGCCCAGTTGGACTAACCCGGTAAACAAATGTAAATGAATAAATAAAATAAATGGTCTTCCTCCATAGTGCCTTTTTTAGGCAATGCTAAAATGAAAGTACTTCCAACACAGCAAATCAAAACCAAGAAAATCTAAAGGTATTACTCCTTAGCGCTAACAAAATGACTCTACTCCCTAGAAGCTCTCTTTACCCTAGAGAATGTTGACATCTGTGTGGTCAGAGAGACACGGTTTAAAGCCACAGAGAGCACACCAACAGTGCAAGATAATAATGCCTTCCACATATTTAGGCCAGCTACTTCACAGGCAGGAACTAAAGGTGGAGATGTCTCTATTTACATAAAAAATAAACATACTTCAAAGATGGTCAAACAGGACAATGCACTTGAGCTGCTCCATGTTCAAATCACCATAGCTAAAATCCAATACCACTTCCTTGCAAGTTATAGGTCCCTGTCTAAGATCCACGAAACCCATATCATGTATTTAAACGTATTAGAAACACCAACCATCCAACCCAATACCATAGTTTCATAGTTTAGTACTAGGCTATCTGCCCTGGGGCATTTATAAGCCTAGCCATAGTGATGTGGTTTTCGCCACCCCATGTAATGGTACAAAAGTGTACAGAATAGATTTAGAATACTGTGCCTCTGTCTAGTAGTGACACAGTGAAGACCCCCTTACATAATAGAATTAGTTTACTGTGCCTCTGTCTAGTGTACAGAATAGATTTAGAATACTGTACCTCTGTCTAGTAGTGACAAAGCGAAGACCCCCTTACATAACAGACTTAGTTTACTGTGCATCTGTCTAGTAGTGACACAGAGATGACCCCTGGGGTAAACCTACGATCTCCCATCCACTCGTCAAGTTTTCTCTTGAAGAGAGTCAGTGAGGGGCTCTGCCTAACATGAACTGGGATTCTGTTCCAGAGTATGGGAAGCCTCTGAGTTATGAATGGGAAGCCTCTGAGTTATGAATCTATCCCTCCAGCATGTCCTATTCATATTTGTGCTGAGGTTTAAATCTTTAGCTCTCGTGGTTCTGATGGATTTGGATTTTTTGAGGTGGAGCATGTCCATCAATTCCTGATTGGACATGGCCTTGTACGTCAGGCACAGATCACCTCTGAGTAGGCGGTATGCTACTGAATACAGCTGGAGTTTCTTTAGTCTGGCCGCATATGACATATGTTGGAGACCCTTGATTCTCTTGGTGAGGTACTTTTGGGGTCTCTCTAGCTGTTGCAAGTGCCGGGTGAGGTACATACCAAATGGGGCATTGTACTTAATCATGGGCCTGATAAGGGAGGAGTACAAGGGCACAATGACCTCCTTTGATCTGGATGTGAATCCCTTCATGATAAGGTGGGCAAGGTAGAAAGTCTTTCTAACCACTTTGGCAACGTGGGTGTCAAATGAGAGGTCACTATCAACTTGGGTCCCCAGGTCTCTGATTACTTTTTCCGTACTCAGTGGGTTACTGTCTATGTGATAATTTGTGGGTACTTTGTTTTTCCCAAAGGGGATGACTATACATTTTTTGGCATTTAGTTTAAGGCCACGACTCCGGCACCAGTTGTCCGTTTCAGTGAGACCTTTCTGTAGGATGTATGTGTCAGCTGGTGTATCGACTATGGCGCCTAGTTTGCAGTCATCTGCGAACTTTGTCAGCCACAACCTTCCCATGTTTGCTTTCACATCTGAGAAATAAATGCCGAACAAGAGGGGTCCCAGGACAGAGCCCTGTGGGACACCACTTGTGACTGGCTTTGAGCCTGACATGGCCCCAGCGATTTTGACTTTATGGGTTCTATCCTTTAGCCAGTTTGCAACCCATCTTGTGACATATGGATTTACATTTAAGCTGTTGAGCTTGTCTATGATGCCTGAGTGGGGTATTGTGTCGAAAGCTTTAGCCAAGTCCAGGTAGGCTGTATGGACTGCTTTGCCCTCGTCAATGGCTCTAGTGACTGTTTCGAAAAAGTCAACCAGGTTCAAAAGGGAGGATCTGCCCTTTACAAAGCCGAACTGGGTGGGATCAAGTGTCTGTAAGTCCCCAATGTCTCTGTTTATGAGTTCCATAATGATTCTTTCCATAGCTTTGCAGACCAGGCTGGTTAAGCTTATGGGGCGGTAGTTACCAGGGTCTGTAGAGGTGCCTCCTTTGTGGAGTGGGACTACTGTTGCTGTACGCCAGTGCTCAGGTACATACCCTGTAGTAAGGCTAAGGTTAAATAGCATTTTTATGTGCAGGTTTAGCTCCTTTTGAAGTTCACGTAGCACGCAACCCGGGATACCGTCAGGTCCCATTGATGCTGTGTTTTTAGCTTTGCTGAGGGCGGTTCTCACCTGGACATCTGAGATGACAGGGAGGTTACATTCAGCTGGGATAAGTATTTCTTCTCATGGGTAACTTTAATTACCCCACTATTAACTGAAAATCCTATAAAACACCAAACGTACATGCACAGAGATTTCTGGATTTTGTAAACACAAACTCCCTGGACCAGATAGTCAATACACCAACCAGGGGTGCAATCGTACTTGATCTGGTCCTCACTAATATGGGAGACTGCTGCACACCCCCTATTGTAATGCCTTCCCTGGTAAGGTCAGACCACAAAATGGTCTCCCTTGCAGCAAAAATGAAACCTGGAATGTTCAGGAACTATTCTAAGGCTAACTATTAAGTGGGAACCTGGCAAAGTTTCAAGCCCCCCCCCATAAACCCTAGGAAGACTGCTACCTATGCAGAACTATTCACAGAAACCCTATACAAGCATGTTAATAGCTGCATAGAGGCAGCTGTACCCACCAGGAAGAAGTACAGAACTAACTCAAAAAACAAACCACCATGGTGGAATCACAAAATCAATAGGCTGTATAACTAACAGGAAGAAGAAAATCATGGCAAAAATTAGGAGGTGCAGCAACCAGAAGGATAAAAGCACTCTCAAACTAAACAAACTACGCAGGGGCAAAAAGTCTACCAAAGCCACATTTGAGGCAAGTTTGGCCTTCCAGGCCAAGGAAAACCACATAACATTCTTTAGCTTTGTCTGCAACCTCAAAGGTAGTGCACAATTGTGTACAGAGCTCATTGTGAATGGAGCCACCTATACCGAGCCAAAAGATATATAGCAAACCTCCTGGCCAATAAATTCAGCTGCAACTTTACCCCTCTCTCCCCCTCAACTTTCCCTCAGGAAATATCAAATATAACTCCCCCTGCTATCACTAAGCAACAGGTCCTTAATGCTCTTTCCAAGACTAAGAACACTGCATCAATGGGCCCAGACAATATCCCAGGATGCCTTTTAAATAGCATGAAACGACCTATCAGGGCCTCTGGAATTACTATTTAACTATAGCCTCCAGACTTTATGCCTCAGGAATAGAGAAAGGCAACAGTCATCCCTCTGCACAAAGGTGGGCCATCTACAGACCCTGGAAAATACAGACCCATACGTCTCACTGATCTTGTATGTAGCCATGGAAAGAATTATGGAGATCAAAAGAGTTACAGTAAACCTCCAGACACTGGACCCAACCCAGTTTGGTTTTGTCAAGGGCAATCATGCCTACTCAACCTGGTAGACTTCTTTGAGAAGGTCACCAAAGCAATGGATGAGGGCAAAATTGTTCACACTGCCTACCTTGACCTGGCCAAGGCATCTGACACAATACCCCACTCAGGCATTGTTGATAGGTACAAACCTGTATGTCACCCAGTGGATAGCCAACTGGCTCATAGACAGGACCCAGGAAGTTAGAAATGGGGAGGCCACTTCCACAAAGAGGTCAGTCACAAGTGGAGTCTCTCAGGGATCAGTCCTTAGACTGCTCCTTTTTGGCATTTACTTCTCAAAAGTCAAGGCCAATGCGAGTAGTCTTTTGCTGACTAACTTTGCAAATATTTGCAAATTAGGATCAGTCATTGAACCTCACACTGACACAAATGTTATCCAGGAGGGGCTGACACAGACAAACAACTGGTGTCAGAGCCATGGACTAAAACAAAATGCCAAGAAATGCATAATAGTATCCTTTGAGAAGTCATCCATCCCTGGTAACTATCATATTGACAACATACCCCTTAGAGTTGATCCAGTAGTCAGGGACTTAGGGACACACACAGATAGTAATCTAGCCTTTGACCATCGTGTGTCTACAGTGGTAAGCAAATCATTCTATGTTGTGCAACTTATAAACAAAGGTATGGCATCTAAGTCTAAGGAAGTCATTGCTCCACTGTATTTGGCATTCATCAGACCTATCATTGAGTATAATGCCCCCTTTGGTATGTACCTAACCAGGCATATCCAACAATTAGAATGGCCACAGAGGTTCCTCACTAAAAGAATAGAGGGTGCAAGTAAAATGTCCTACGCAGACCGCCTCAAGGCCCTATCCCTGTATTCAGTCACCTACAGGCTTTTGAGGGGAGATCTATGCCTGGCATACAGGGCATTATCAGACCCCACTCTAATGGACCTACTGCATATCCACAAAACTAACAGCAACAGAATTACCTGTTCTAAGGAATTTGCCTGTGATATAAATATGACTTGCTGGAGAGATAGGTATGTATTCCAGAGACTACCCCGTCTATGGAACAGGTTCCCCATCCATGTGAAGCAGAGTTCCTCCCTAACCCAAAACAAGTGCAACTTAGACTAGGCCCATGCTTACACTTATCAAGGGCATCAGAACCGGTCAGAGATTTGGGATGCATGGCTAGGCTTTGAAAGGCCCTTGTGATCGTTAGCCTAGTAAACACCTATGAACCTATATGCAAATCCTGGTTTAGTGCAAACAAAGCATATGACAAACTTTTTTAGCTTTAACCTTATTTAAAAAAAATAAGCATTTATTATTGGGGGGGGGGGGGTTCTGGCTGAGCATGTTCGCTTTAAGTGTAGCTTCAAAATAAGGACACACCTACAAGGATTCCATCTTTGCTATAGGCAATATATCCAGCAATGTAAATTTTATGATATGGGCACTGGTTTAAACCATCACCCACGGGCCAAAAATACATTGGTTTAATATTGTAAAGCATTATAAAGTAATGCTCAGAATATTTTTGTAACACCTCTGATTCAGATGCAAGAGCTCTAGCCCTTTGATCAGCCCATGGATTATATGGGATTCAACAGTTTGGAATAATTTCAGTAAAGGGTCCAGGGTTTAAGCGACTATCACCACACCATAATAAAGGGAAAGTTCATCAAGCCTAATGAGTATGCTTTAGTTTGTGTACTATTTTTGCAGTAGAAATTCTACAGAGGGGTGGCTATAACAGTAATTAACATGCTTAGGATGAAGAATATCAGGAAGGACGTCAGACAATACTGCATGGTTCAGGGAGGTTATGGCTGCAGAGGAATTTTCTTTTTACATTTAATAATGTTTTTAATTAAGATTTACTGAAATCTTTTAAAACATTCAACACAGGAGTGTAACACTTACAAAATCAAAGTTTTACAATAATAATTCAAAAAATACAAAAAAATCCCATGGTTAATCTGAATCTTCTGTCAAAGCTCTAAAAGAGAGAAATTCAATAAATTCTCATCCTCCCAGAAAAGCTACATTAATTACTTGTCTTAGCACAGTGTAATCAGCTAGAAGGTAAGCCTCCTCAAACGTGAAAAAAATACCAACAATCAGGCTATATGATAAAGTTAAGAAGCATTTCTTCTCCAACTCTTGACCCATAACCAATGTTTTAAATCTTTCCTAATCTCTCCAAAGATGTAACCCTTAAAATGAAGGAACAAAGAACATTTTTCCTTCCAAATAATCCATACAGTAACAAAAATAAGTGCATCAGTTTTCCTAACATTTTCAGACCAGGAACACTTACAATAAGCAAATAATTTAGAAAGAGTCACTGGAAAAAGTTTTTGGGGAGCACAAGTCTGCTGCACAGTGTTCTAAGTAACAGCAGCTCTAGGACAGTTAACGAATAGATGATATTCGCCATATCACAGGAGGTTACTGGGCTAATAGCCCTGGGGCCCTTGCAAGCCTAGCCAAGAGAGTTTATCCCCAAAAAAGAAGCCTCAGTCAGCACATGTCACTCCTGTCAATGAGGAACAAAGGTGGAACCCCTGGGAGAAATTTGTAGTTTCCCACTCACTCATCAAGGTTGCGCTTGAAGAGGGTCAGCGAAGTATTCTGACATATATGGAGAAGTCTATTCCAGAGACTGGGCAGACTCTGGGAGACAAACCTGTCTCTCCAGCAGGTTTTGTTGATATTACACATTAGATTTAGGCCTAGCGAGTGAGTAATGTGCGAGGAGTTAGACTTAAGGATATAGAGCATTTCTAGTAGGGCAGGGTCCAATACTGCCTTGCAGGCGAGACTCATCACCTCTGAGCAATCTGTATGATACATAGTACAGTAATAATGATTTGAGCCTGTCTGCACAGGACAGGTTTTGGAGGCCATGGATTCTCTTTGTAAGGTATTTCTGTGGCCTTTCCAGTTGGTGCAGGTGTTTGGGGAGGTACACACCAAACGGGGTGTTATACTCAATTACAGGTTTAATGAGGGAGGAGTACAGAGAGATAATAACCTCCTTTTTTCTGGATGACATCCCTTTACTTATGAGATAAACCAAGTAAAAGACTTTTCTGACCACTGCCGCCACATGATGGTCGAATGTGAGACTGTTGTCAACCTGAGTACCCAGGTCTCTCACCACAGGTTGTGTGCTTATGGAATTGCGGTTGATGTGGCAATCGGTAGAGGCAGTGTTTTTGCTGAACGTATGATAATACATTTTTTGAGTTTATCTTACGGCCTTGACTTTGGCACCAGTTATTTGTAGCTG
This sequence comes from Protopterus annectens, assembly GCF_019279795.1. Lineage (NCBI taxonomy): Eukaryota > Metazoa > Chordata > Ceratodontiformes > Protopteridae > Protopterus > Protopterus annectens. The sequence continues at coordinate 146,647,555 of NC_056732.1, forward strand.
TGAGACCCTATTACAGTATGTTAACATCATTTGGGGAGTCCATGACAGCACCCAACTTACAGTCATCCGCAAACTTGGTCTTTGCCTGGACCTCTGAAAAGTAGAGGCCAAACAGTAGGGGTCCCAGGACAGATCTCTGGGGAACACCACTAGTGACAGGTCTGCTGTCGGAGGTGGTGGCACCTATTTTGACCTTGTGGGTCCTATATGTGAGCCACTTGGCCACTCATCTGACGAGACCAGGATTAACACCAAGTTGTGTTAGCTTTTCAGTGATGCCCATGTGGGGGACTTTGTCAAAGGCCTTGGCCAGATTAATGTAAGCTGTATGTACTGACTTTCCCTCATCCAGGGCCTTGGTGACAGTCTCAAAGTCAACTAGGTTCAATAGGCAAGATCTGCCCCTGGCAAATCTGAATTGGCTGGGGTACTGATCACTGTTGCAGTAGCCTTAGCTATACGGGTTATACCCCACCAAGGACACAACAGCCAGCCAGCTTCCAAAGCAAAGCTTCAGGGAAGCTTCCATGCACCCAAACTGTCAAGCGGCTCAAAATGAGCTGACTAAAAGACAAATATGGACACAAAGCCCTTCAGAGCTTTACTGCCGCCAAAGGGAATGCTCTTCTCAGGCTAGACAACTTCTGCTTTCCTTAACTAGGCAGATTTGCTCCTTTTGGGGAGAAAACCTTCAGTTAAAAAAAAAATAGGAACATTCATGTTTTATTACTTTTCTCTTCAGGAAAGTTATTTTAAAGCTAGGAGTGTTGCATTTTAATGGATTGTATCAAGACTAACATTTTTAAATGCAGCATTCACCGTTTGTGTCAGTTTAAAACTGACACTATTTTCTGTGGAGCAACTGTGTTTATTTTAAGGTTGTGGAGCTGCCAGTGTGTTTAAAATTGCTTTTTACCTGTTTTTTTGCTGCCCAGAAAAAGTTAATTTTGTGGAGTTTTACTGGCATTGTTGCTCATTTTCCCTAGGATAGAGGCACCATTTTCAGCTTGACCATGGAACAGATAGTCACTTCCATGGTTGGTCCTTCTTCCAGCCACAAAAAGAAAAAGTTATGCAAATAGCTCTTCCCACCACAGCAGGCTGGCAATTTGCCTCAGCTGCAGGAGGGTGACTCTGCTGTGGCCATTTGTTATACCTCAGACCACTCATCTTTTAGCGTGGATCCCTCTGATGTAGCACCTACAGCCACAACGGACCAGGGTTAGCTACATCCTGTACTGCTATTGAGGTCCCCTCGGTGGGCAAGGGAGAACCAATCTTGTCAGTCTTGGTCGGGGGAACAAGAAGGGTGCCCCTCCTGTGTCAGAATGCTTTGCACATCACTGGGGAAGCAGCGGCTATTAGTAACATGGTTGGCCCAATTTTTTCCTGTTAAAAAGAAACAAAATCAAGCATGTATCTACAGCTTCTCTTTTTTTTTTTTTTTGGATAGGGGTAGTTTACTGGGACTGGCTCAGGGTTTGATTCAGGCTATTGATCTTTCTCGTTGAGTAGTTTTCGGTAAAAGAAAGAGACACCTCCTTTCCTGAAGAGATTCAAGACTCTGAAACTGAATAGGGTGATGCAGGGATGAATTCATGTTTTTGTCCTCAGATGTCTAATTCAGACTCCGAGGAAAGCCCACTTTCTAATTCTGTGTGGAGGTTTCTCTTTTTCTGATACTACTGCTACAATGTCCCAGTGTTTTCAGTGGGAGAACAAGGAGTTTTCTCAGTTCCTCAAAAAATACTATGAGTTGTTACAGAAGGATTTTTCAGAACCTGCACCCATTTCTCCTGTCCTGTCTACTTTAGAGGGTGTGTGTTTTACTGCCTGCAATTTTCCTGATGGCCAGCCAGGTGTCCCTAAAAAGGCAGACAAGATGTATAAAGTTCCTCAATCTTTTAAAATTTTTTTACACCATTTCCAGACCTGACACAATATTTGTAGCCTTAGCGGACTCCTCTGCTGTTAAGCTCTTAGTTAAGTTCAATACTACTTTTGCTAATAAGGATGGGAAAATTGACAGATATGGGAAAAAGTGTACACCTATGCAACTTTGAATTTCAAACTGTCAGGTTCATTTGTTAAAGTTTATTCTGACACATTGTGAAAGTATGAGGAATGTTTTATCTACAGTTTCTTCTTGTGAGGAAAAATATGCTTTAAATAACTTAGTTTCTTCTACTGCAGTCACAAATTCTTGTTTGCAGTAAGTGTATGACTGTTGATATTTCTTCCAGGACTATGGCCACTGGTGTGGTTTTAAGGAGGTTTCCTTGGCTGTACTCTCAGAACCTTCCAGATGATCTTAAAAATGAGATTTTAAATTCTCCTTTATGTAGAGAGTTAGTACTTGGCCCCTCTGCTGCGGAGGTGATCAGAAGGTGTGGTGAAAGGGGCAAGATGATCTATGGAATCTCCAAGACTTTTCAGCCATCCTTTTCCAAAGTGGCCAAGGGATTTTCTTTCACATCTACATTCAGCAAAAAAGAATAGTCTCAACAGAAATCAGGTAAACCGATATTTAAGAAGTGGCAAGGAGGTTCCAAAAAGAAGACTCAAACCTCCCAATACTAATGAAACTAACAATTCTGAATGACTATTCAAGCGACCTTGTGACCCCGTCCCAACCCTTCCCCTCTCTCTTTTCCAGAAAGTCTGAATCTCCATTTTTTTTCTGTTTACCAACAAATGGTTTCAGAGAACTGGGTTCTGAAAAATCATTCCTCAGGGTTATAGATGGCAGTGGGAGGAAACTCCTCCTTTCCAGTGGGTCATTCCTCATTCTGCAGATCAGTCTGTTTCGTTTCCACCTGTTCTACATCACATGCTATCCGAAGGAGTGATAGAACCAGTTCCACCTTCCCAGGTGGGTAGGGGTTTTTATTCAAAGATGTTCCTAGTCCCAAAGCAAGAGAACACTTTGAGACCAGTTCTGGATCTTTCTTTCCTAAACCCATTTGTGAAACTGCCTAAATTAAAAATGGCTTTGGGTGTCTGAATCACACCATCACTTCTCTGCCTTACCCTTTGTGAACAATCTTGGTTCAGTGGATAGTCCAAAGCATCTAGTTCCAGCTCATTGTAGGTTACAGGGTATCCACATTTTCAAATATTTAGATGACTTGGTTTTCTTTGCAGAGTTTTGTTCAAAATGTTAATAGTATCTCTCAGGTGAGAGATCACTTGCACAAGCTCAGATTCCAAGAGATCACACAAAGTCTCGACTCCCCCACACAGGAATGTGTTCCAAGGATGTCTACTAGACACACCAGTTCAGAGAGCTTTTCTTCTGGAAGAAAAACATAACTTTATTTAGATCTACTTCTACGTTTTTCCACTCAAACTTTAGTCAATGCATGGGAATACCTCCGGATTGTGTATCTCATGGAATTTATGATTCTCATTATGTCCATGGCAAGACTTCACATTATAAAGATAGAGTGGTATCTGAAATCTCTTTGGTCAAAGCATCCACACCATTTATCTTTTCAGATCCTAATACTGGTGTTTGTCAGAAGAGAAATCACTTGGCAAAGACAACAGATATCATTAAATCAAGGTCTCCCTATTCTCCCTCCCTACTCCAAAGCAGTCAGTCACCACAGATGCTTCAGGCTTGAAGAGCAGTTTCAGGAGAGATAAAAGTGCAGGGGGTGTGGGACAAGTATATAAATATCAAGGAGATGTTTGCCCTAATCAAGGAACTCAATTCTCTGAACCATCTTTGGTTCCCATGACCTCATCAGGTGGTTAAAGATGATACCGCAGTGATGTTTAAACAAGCAAGGAGGAACCAGGTCATTCTCCCTTTGCAGACTAGCCACGTCAGCTTCAAATATAGTGTCACAGCACAGTCTCACTCTACAGGCATACTTCTGTCTATCAGAGCAAAACTGTGTGGCAAAAGAACTCAGCAGGACCACGGCACACCCTCATGAATGGAAACTAGATCCAGGGGTCTTCCAAGAGTTGATCCATCTGTAAAAAGTTCCTCAAGTAGGCCTCTGTTTCCTCTCTGATCAACTGGCAAAATTCTGTTCCAGGAATCCATGCAAGAAGGCCTGAAAGACAGATGCCTTTTCTTTACCTTGGACAGGAATGTTCCTGTATGCTTTTCCACTAATATGCATGGTACTTAAGATTAAGAAGGAATCCCCCAACATCATTGTGGTGACTCCCTTCTGGCCCAGGCAACCATGGCTCTTCTTTTGGAAATGACCAGGGATAATTACAACAAGCTTCCCTCTACCCACACAAAAACAGGGGTGTTTGATACACCCCAACATCAATCATCTTCAACTGACTGCCTGGAAGATACCAGTCTTAATTTCTGTTGGGCACCGGTTTTCTGAGGATGTGCAACCGGTACTAATGGTGGCAAGAAAGCTTGCTACTAGAAAATCATATATTAACAAAGGGAAAAGGTTTTCTGTTTGGTGCCAAGAGCATAACCAGCACCTATTCAGAGCTAGATGTTCTCTGGTTTGACAATATTTGTGGGAGTTAGTATCCTATGGCCTTTCTTATTCCTCTAAGGTTAATTTATCAGCCATTTCAGCATGTCTGCCCATGAATCCTCCTCTTTCAAAGTTGTTGCATGTGAAAATTGTTCTTGAAAAGGGTTTTGCATTAGATGCCTCCAAACTAAACAGGTGACCCCTCCTTGGGATCTTAATTTTGTGTTAGAGAAACACTTGCTCCATTTGAGCTAGCTAATCTGGCTGACTTGAGGTTCTTAACATGGAAAACTGTTTTGTCGATTGCTCTGACCTCTGCAAGAAAGGTATCCGAGTTGCAAGCTCTTATGGTAAAAGTCAACCCTACCTTATTTTCCAGAAGGACAGGGTTTCTTTCAGAACTAATCCTTATTTTACGCTTTATGTCAAGTCAAACTGTCCATCTCCCAGTTTTCTTTCCTAAACCTAAAAATGAGGGAGAAAGGATACTCCATACCTTGGATGTCCACAGACAACTCGGGTATCAACTTGACAGAACTAAACCTTTCAGATCATCACGTCAATTGTTCATTTTTTGAGAAGTTAACAAGAAAGGACAACCGGTGCCAAAACAAACTATTTTCAAATGGTTGTCTAAGGCTATTACTTTTGCTATACTCACTCTGACAAATCTGTTCCAGGCAGGGTCAAGGCCTGCTCTACAAGAACCTTGGCTTCTTTTGTGGCTTTTTGGAAGGGGTTAGCTTCTAGAAGCTGTTACTTGGCCCTCTGCACATACTTTTACAAAGCACTGTAAACTGGACTTCTTCTCTAGGTCTAGATCATCTTTTGCTGGGACCATTCTCCAGGGGCTCCTGGACACTTCCCCTTCCACTTCACAAATATAGTTAGCTACGGTAATCTGCCCATATAGCTAAAGTTACTGCAGCAGTGATCAATATGAAGAACATACAGCTGTACAAGTTGAACCTACCGCAACAGTAGATGTTCAAATAATCGCTGCTGCAGTAGCCTCTCCCTCCCTCCACCCCCCTTGTTTTTTTGTGTGTTTTTTTATGCCACGGCGTGGACATATGTTGGTAGTCCTAGCTTTGTCCTTTCAGGGCTCAGCTTCCATCGCTCTGCTGACAGGAAAGCTCTGAAGGACTATGCACCCAAACTTGTCTTTTAGTCAGCTCAGCTCGAGCTGCTTGACAGTTTAGGCGCATGGAAGGTGCCCTGAAGCTTTGGAAGTTGGCCGGCTGTTACATACTTGGCAGGATATAAACCGTATAGCTAAGGCTACTGCACCAGTGATCATTCAAACATTATAGGTTCATAGATTAGTACTAGGCTAACTGCCCTTGCGAGCCATTTTAAGCCTAGCCAATTATCCCCCTGTGAGATTCAAACCCTGTACCTTGTGTTTGCAAGGCAAACACCTTAACCATTAGGCCACCCTCCCAACCCTACATCTACATCTACATTTATGGCAAGTTCAGCTTACGCAACTGCACTTTCAAGCGTTTCAGCAGCTTGGCAGCCTTGCCGAGAGAATAAGTAACCAAGACAGGGCAAGATATGCCCTATCTAGCATATTTTGCAAGGAGATCCTAGACGAGAAATCTGCCCCTCTGTCTTGCAGTCCTCTCTCTGAAAAAGACTGACAAAAAGTATGCATCCATGATCTGAGAGTAGCAGAGTTTACATACAGCTGCTAAAGTAGATAAACTTGCACGCCAGTGTAATGCTTTCCTCTGTATCTTTCCGAGGTCAAGGGAGGCAAGTCTATTGGTCCATTTACCAGAGACACAGTTCTGCCAGAAGTGGGAGTTACAACCATATAAAAATTTGCCCAGAGATGTTAAATCCCCCCCTAAGTTAACACACAATATAAAAACAAAGATAAAAGAAAAATACCAGGCTGTAATAAATCCATGCCCCTGTTTACTACATTATTTAAAACAATAGATATTAAGACAGGATTCAACAGACACTCCACAAAAAACTGAAACATAACCGAAAGCAAAGAAGTCTCCTTAGTTTTGGGAAAAAGATGTATACCCTCACTATGCAAATAATACTTCATGAAATAAATGTGGTTGGTGAAAAATAAAGGAAATGACTTTCGGGATGAAATTTTATGAGCAATTCTCCAAGTAACATATCCCACTGTGTAGAGACAAATTCCTAGATGTCAAGGGGGAATACCCAAAACAAATACCTTGTAAAGTAAAGGAATTATATAATAAAGCCCCTAAAGTGCCCAGCACAACACATTTGACCAAATTTAATTGCATCCCTGCAACACTTTGTAATTTGGTGCAGACAGCTGTGAGAAATGTGCTATCCTCAGTAAAAAATAATAAGATCATCCACATATCCCCAAAACCTAGGTAGCTTAACACCTCTCACTACTAACCGCAATGACAAAGTGGCACACCTTACATGAGTAACACTGCATGGATTACCATTGTGAACAGATAACTACTTAAGAAGCTACTATTACTAAGGGCAACTCTGACAGACTCCATTGCTCACTGGCAGATCCAACCCCTCCCACCCATTGAGAACATGCACCAGCAGACTTCTAGAATGATTGGACCAGATTAGGTTATAAAACAGTGGCCCAAATCCATGTGTATGCAGAATACCAGGAACATGGCAGATGTTACTGAAGTCCTTTGATATATCAACAAGACAGAAAAGACACTTAAGGGAAAGAAGATTACAATACCTCACAGGGCAATTCCCTGTAGTGAATGAATATTGCCTGGAGGGGACAGACATCCAGGAATGCCATAAAACCCCAGTACCACTGGTGAAAGTCAAAAGTACAGAACCTTGCAAAAAAATCTGTAAACTATTACAACTATTTCAAGTGCTAGAAATAACAAGATGCCAGCAAAAAAAAAAAAAAAAAAAGATATCTAGTCTTCATCTTTGTTTTATAAGGACTTGGCATGCATTTGCATTTATGCTTAATCTATACTACATACATCTATATATATATATATATATATAGATTTATATATATATATATATATATATATATATATATATATATATAAAACAATCTATATAATATAGATTTTTACCTGTAATCTATACATTTTTTAAACATGTAAGCTATACATATTTAACCTCACAGTTAAATACGTAAATAACTGCAAAATATATTAACACTTGCAGAAAAACAAGTCCACTAACACTTAGTGGAAAAAAGGAAAGGATGCTACAACGTGGAATTTTCACATCATAAAATGTGCCATTTTCCTTCACATCTGAAATAACGCACACTACTATGATTCAAAAAAGCAAATGGAAAGTTAACAGACATGAAGACAAATTCCAAAGTGATGATCAAGAAAGCAAATCAGCAGAAATATCAACATGGTTTTACTTCATACTACTGTTTGAAAGTACAATAAAGAAAAAACAAACAGTTACTCATTTTGGCCATACATACGACACAGACAACCTTAAATTAAAAAAATGTCACAAAGTAGCTTATGATTCTCAAATTAATTATTACAACTCACCACACATTGGCTAAAACAAATGGGTATAAATGCCAGGTAATATTCAATATCACAGATCATGCCTCTCAACTGTCCAGATTTTTGCCTCATATTTTTGGTCTGTTCCTCAAAATTAGTGGTTTTCTGGCAAATCATTAAGGAATTAATTTACTAAATAATGGCAGATTAAGTTTCAGACTTCCTGTCCTTTAGAAAATGGAAGCTAATGTAAATCCTGTTATTCCAACTACTTTCTAAGTTTCTCAGAGTAATATTTAAAATTTGCCAATATTTTTGGTGCTTTGTATCACAATTATTTATGCCTTTGTCAAGACTTCGTGTGCCAAGAAGTTGAGAGGTTATGAAGTAAACAATCTTTTGTACAAAAAGAAACTATTATTTACTTTCAAACACTGTCCTACATTTAGCGCTTTTAATCATCTGTCCCTCCTCTACTGCCGCAGACCCACTTACAATGCAACATTCATTACCTACTTATTAGTTGAGAGGTGGGTTTAAAATTTTGCCTCATCCACTGCCAAAGATCAGCTTAATATGCTACACTAACTCTGATATTACTGGTTGAAAGAGAGATGACATATCCACATTATTACCATACTTGGACAGAGTTCTTTCCAGTCATGTGATATCTTGGGTAAAGCGGCACTGAGGCAAGTTCAAAGATCACCAGCAGCAAAAAGCTCGTATTACTCCATTTCACATGTGCTAGCTTACTCAGTCAGACATTCCTGCTGTCACCTGCCAGGATACTCACACTGGCAAAGGGACACTCGTCTTCCCTTCAGGTTACCAGTAGCAAATGTAGATGCCAACTGCTGAGATAGGTTCAATTAATAAGCGACTCACTAGATCGAAGATCTCAAACTTAACCGGCATGAGGGACAGATGAGACCACAAAGCCATGGGCTGGACAAACAGCAATCTCCAATAAAAAAAGAAAAAAGCAAGCCGGATCGGGGCACTGGTTCACGCAGTGCAGTGAACATGGCAATGGAGTACATGTGGCTCATGGGCCTGAAGTTTGAAACCCCTATAAGTACACACTTCACAGACTGTGTGCACTCACCCTCCTTTCATCTGTACTTTAGGCTTTAAGTGTTTATACTCTCATCTGAACTGCTGACAAACTATGAAGCAACAAAAGCCTCTGAAACTGAGCTTATAAAGCAGACTTGCCTTGAAAGTAAATGGAAACAAAAATGAAGTTTTCAATCCAAAGAAAGCTGGGTATAGTGTATGAACTAAACTAAAACACACTCTAAGCAGAGAGAAAAATGATAGGTAGCCAGAAGACAGGAGAGTAAGTAGACTACAAACATCTGAAAGGAGGTTAGAAAATGGAATGCAACTGTCATGAAAAGATAACAGGCAAAACTGGCACAAATGACGCAAATGAAGAAAGAGAAAAGAAAGAAAGTTCAAAAACTCTAGGAACCAGAGGTAGGATGGAGTCATTCTCTTCAGTAAGGTGAATTACTAACATGGCTGTAGAAAAAATTATGAGTAAGGGGTGATGCTAGATAGCCTGACTGAGAACTTTCTTAGACTATGTCCTGACAATCTTAGTCCTACAGGTGATTAGATCTAGGATCAGAGTTCAATTCTTGTGTTCCAAACAGTTCAATATCACCACTGCATCCCTTATTACTGAAACTGTCATGACAGTAATGCAGAAAGAGATACCCTTCTCTCAAGTGGCCAAAAGAAGATCAGAGGCGGTCTGTTATTGATTATCTTTATTCTGCAGCAGAGCTGGCACACTTCAGTAGTTAGTACTGGTAAGTTGTGTAATAACTACGAAATCAGACTGTGGCTTCCAGACACATTAAGGATAACTTACTACAGTTTCAGTATTGAGAAAATTCTATCATACAGACCCAATTCTGACAGCCTAAGGTTCTCTAGCTCAAGGACTAATGAAGATTTACATACACAACTAATAAAGCTTCCTGCCTCCTTCCTGACACTTTTCAGTTCCTGTAGTGACTGTAGCACCAATCTGTAATATCAGGAATAAAGACATCGACATCTACACAAAGCTGAAATGGTTATGCGAACATACTTGAAACTTAATTCACAGCTCTGTGGAATTATTCTTGAATAAGACTGAAGTTCCTTGGCACTTTCTAGGTGCTCAGCTCTATTAAACATACTTATATTTAACAACTTGTACAAACTGCTTGGCTACAATAATTCACCTAAATACATCAAGAACTATTCCACTTTGGTATTGTGCAGCAGGGCTAACACAAATTAAACAGCATCACTTCTTAAAAAAAAAAAAAAAAAAAAAAAGAGAAGAAATTACAGGTCAACTTTATTTCTGCCCCAAATCTTTGGTGCTACAGTGGATAAATACTTTAACTAACAGGATGGATGACATATTATGTTTCAAGCAACTAATAGTTGAACTAGCTACAAGACTGTCAGCATTTCTGCAAGATTAAAACATTTTGGTGATGGAGCCAATGGCCAGTCAAAAAGAGAAAGAGAAAAGTAAACACAAATGTTTTCACCTAAAGAGCAACATCCTTTTAATTTATACACACGTGTTAACTAAGATGTCTAGTTTAAAGATCATTTTCAGTGGAGTCCTGAGAATGATCTTTGGTTAGGTGATTTGCTCAAAGTCATGCAGAATACAAATGGTGACAAGCCAAATCAAGCCCAGGACAACAAAAAAGTCCATTGCTCATAGCATTAAACTTCTGCACTACAGTCTACCCGAAGACTACTCAAATTTAAGAGTACAGTATCAGAGCTAAAGCTATGGTTAATGCTTGGGCTTTCACTTCAGATGAATTCGCAAGACAGCCAGTGCCTTACGGATCTGTGCTGGATGCCTAACACATTAAAGATGCAAAGCTAACTACCATTCCAAAACAGTAGCAGCAATGACCCAGGTACACCCAGAGAAGTGAGGGATATGATGGAGAAGGCCTAGGGAGCTCATTCAAACAGTGTAAATACATACATCACAACAATGAATTCTTCATTTCAAAACTTAGTCTACTGGGAAAAAATGGCACAAGTGAGTAAGCAAACACCTTCATTGAAGCAGAAGAAAAAAATTCATACTTATTTCACATTAATTACAAGTTAGTGAATGACTTAAAAGGCTGCTTGGCAAAAGACACACTTGTTGGATAAAACTGCATTTCAAAATAACATTTTGAATCTAATCCCAGTGAATGTGGTTAATGAATTCCAGTTTAGAATACTCCTCTCTTCTGATTCAAGAGTAAACAATACCTTTAATAAGCAAGGTCATTAATCTATACTGCTAGCTAATCCACTGAA